>NW_027519653.1:0-12500 GCF_043159265.1 Tasmannia lanceolata
GAAATTCCATTGCGGAGCCGTATGCAATGCATAAAAGATGCCTGTACGGTTGTTCAATTCTAATTCTATCTTTTTATTCTTGTTATTCTTTATCCCTTCCCTTCGACCGATCGTGCGAGATAGAGGAACCGTTCATTATGTTATATCATCAGGGTTATGATCCACCAACCTGCTAGTTCTTTTTATGAGGCACCCACAGGAGAATTTATCCTGGAAGCGGAAGAACTACTGAAACTCCGCGAAACCCTCACAAGGGTTTATGTACAAAGAACCGGCAAGCCTTTATGGGTTATATCCGAAGACATGGAAAGGGATGTTTTTATGTCAGCAACAGAAGCCCAAGCCCATGGCATTGTTGATGTTGTCGCGGTCGAAAATACCGGGGATTTCACATAAATTCTTGATTCCATTTCGAACCATAATTCGAATGAGCCGTGATTTGATATTTTATCTTCTTAACCTGGTAAAATATTATATGAAATGGAAGTAATTCATAATCATCCGGTTAGGATCGATCTAAACCAGCCCATTCTGTATACGATTCAGCATGCCAACTATTAAACAACTTATTAGAAACACAAGACAGCCAATCAAAAATGTCACGAAATCCCCTGCCCTTCGAGGATGTCCTCAGCGTCGAGGAACATGTACTAGGGTGTATGTGCGACTCGTTCAGATCATGATCTGGAACAAATGAGACGATTTTTCCAGTATCAATGACCAGTACCAATGAGTAGGATAGAATGGAAGAACTCCATTCCATTCACTATCTCAAAATAAAGATCTATCATATACCTCTATTGTGTATGGAATTTATGGTTTCCATTGGTGCAAATCCAATCACCTCGATTTGAGATGAAAATCAATTCCCCATTGGTAGCAAATGGTTATCCATTAAGCGGGGAAAATAGTATTTTAAAAGCAGAAAGATTATGCTTCTACTCTTGCAAGAACGGACTAACAGGGTTAGCTACCTAGCCAACCTTCATAATTAAATGCCGTCACTGTATGGATGGATCTCATTGTGAAAAGACCTATATACTGGATAATTTTATGGGTAGAGCCAAAGAGTGTGAACTGTACAAGTTACTAATAACATTGATTAAATGGGGGAAGGAGCTCCGGTGTATAGAGAGGACCTCACCGTTTAAGAAGTAATCATAGAAACGATGGAAGCCACTATTTATTTATTTCTCCATTTTTCTCTATTTATTACTACCTATTTACTAGATATTTTATATCTAATATCGGTACAATTTCTTATTCCGAGGTGAAATGCCTGGAAGAAATCAAAAATCGTGGTTGGGAAGGTCATAGTAGCAAAAGCCATTGGAATTTTTATTTTATACATCGGAAGAATCCGTTTTGTTACTAATAAACTAGGGGAGGGGAAAAGAATGACTGAAAGAAAAGAAATCAATTAGTTATTCATCAAGGTTTCATTTGATTCAATGACCAGAGTTAGGCGGGGATATATAGCTCGGAGACGTCGAACAAAAATTCGTTTATTTGCATCAACCTTTCGAGGGGCTCATTCAAGACTTACTCGAACTACTACTCAACAGAAAATGAGAGCTTTGGTTTCCAGTCATCGGGATAGATGCAGGCAAAAGAGAGATTTTCGTCGTTTGTGGATCACTCGGATAAATGCAGTAACTCGTGAAAATGGGGTATCCTATAGTTATAGTCGATTAATGCACGATCTGTACAAGAGGCAGTTGCTTCTTAATCGTAAAATACTTGCACAAATAGCTATATCAAATAGGAATTGCATTTACATGATTTCAAATGAGATTATCAAATAAGGCGACTGGAACGAATTCACCGAAATGATTTAAACGGAGTTCCCCGGAGAATGAACTCCGGGAAGGTAGAGTAGAAATGAATATGATAAATATTAGAAATGAACGAACACTTTTCAATAAAAAAAAATATTTTTTCTTCCCCATTCATTCTTTTTTTTTTTTTCTTACGACGCGACAATCAAGTATCTCGGCTTTTTCGAACAAAACCTCAATCTGAGTTTGAATTCCAATTAGAGTTTTGATTCAATTGAGAAGTAGGCCTATTTATTTCTGGTTTTAGGACCAGCAGTTCTAGGGGTCGACTCGGTTCTTTCAAATTGTTTCTCATTATTAAGAAAAGGTAACGAAGATAAAATACGAGCTTGTTTTATAGCAATAGTAATTAATCGTTGTTGTTTCAAGGTCAATCTATTCACTCGTCTAGATAATATTTTTCCTTGTTCACTAATAAATCGACTAATTAAACTCATATTTCTATAATCAATTCGATCCCCCGATCCAATTGGGGGCAAACGCCTACGAAAAGATCGCTTGGATTTACGAAAGGGTCGCTTGGATTTATCCATGATTTATTCCTTATCTCTAAAATCTTATTTCTTCATTCATTTCGGTTTCGGATCCGACCGAAATAGTAATAGTACTTGATTTGTTTATATTTTATATATCTATCTATATGTAATTTTGTCCTGTTCCTTGGAAGGGTGGAACAGACATTCTATTCTGTTCGATCTATTTCTTTATCTCCCCATGAATCGTATGCTTGTAACAATAAGGACAGAATTTTCTCAAGTCCAATCGACTAGGCGTATTGTGTCGATTCTTTTGAGTAATATATCTGGAAATGTCTGGAAATGCCCCGCGATTCCTTATTTAAATCATTTCGGACACAACTGGTACATTCCAAAATAACTCTTATTCTGACATCTTTACCCTTGGCCATGAACCTCCTTTGGATTTTGGATTCCCTCCACTCTTCTATTTTCGATCTGAATCGAAGAATACGAAAAGAAGGAAAAATAAATAGAAGTTGCTAACTGATAACTCGAAATCCAATTATGAAAGATTTCGCTGCAATCAATAGAGTAATAATAAGTAATACAATTATTTCTAACTATCCATTATTTCTAATCCCAGTCAGTATTTCATTTACTATCTTGTATGCTCTTGAACAGCCTGTCCTAGACCCACATTTCTATTTCTGTTCTCCCTCTATTAATTCTATGCTGAGCCCGAGTTTCGCTGAGGTTTAATCCCACTTTTCTTTCTCTTTCCTTCCTAAACAACTTAAAAAAAAAATTCAAAAGGGTGGATTAGTCACAGAGAATTTGTTGTATCTCTAATCTTCTTCACCCCTTCCCATGTCAATAACTAGAATGAAAAAAGGGGAATGTCAACGCATCTGGGAATAAACGATTGATCTCTATCAATAGACCTGCTAAAGACCCGAACCATAGCGTAGTTAGCACAGGTGCCACGGAGAGATATGTTTTTATATCTCGCATTGAAAATCCTCCTTCTTTATTGGAATACATATATGATCAGATGTATCTGTAGCTAAAGATCACTTGTATTTGTACACGAAATCCCTAATCCCGAACTAAAATGAAAATGAATATGTACAATAATCCGGTGGATTAGATCTACTTGTCCCTAAAACAGAAAAAGATGACCCTTTCTTACTGAGCATTACCGATAAATATTCATTTTTTTATACGTTAGGTTTCATATGTATATAATTCTTTGATTATATGAAATCAAAAAGAAGAAATGGCAAGAGAAATTGTCTCTAGATATTAGGAAATAACGATGTGGAAAACAAGACAAGGATTCCCTACAATGAAACTGTACAACAATTGAAAGGGATGTAGCGCAGCTTGGTAGCGCGTTTGTTTTGGGTACAAAATGTCACGGGTTCAAATCCTGTCATCCCTACCTATTACTTCTCCTATGGGCAGTAACGAGGGATCAGTTGAGATCGATTCAAATTGGACTGGACTGGACATAATTTTGCATTTTATGATACTACATGCATGCAAGGTGTATTGGGGGTACAAAAAGAATCCCTTTCTTTACAGTTGTATCTCCTGTCATAAGAAAGCGCTCTTAGTTCAGTTCGGTAGAACGTGGGTCTCCAAAACCCGATGTCGTAGGTTCAAATCCTACAGAGCGTGATTCTGTTTTTGTAATGTTGAATCACAATAAAATAACTTTACTAACTTGAACTGCAACCTGAATTTGACCTCCTGCAGCTTAAGAAGGAGGTCAATCAAAAAAGAGATGTTACTCAATCAAAGGTCCAACTGATCTCCGCGTCTGTATTGTAAATATGCAGTTACGAATAATCCGGCCAAAGTAATAGGAATTAGACCTAAGACGATTCCAAATAGAAAAACTTCAATCATTTCAATTTGTTGGAAAGGGTAAAAATAGAGGTAATATCTATCCCTAAATATTACTCCGAATCACCCATGAATCTCAATGATCAAGAATTGGTAATTAACGCGGGAAGGAACTATCGAATACCTGAAATCTCACAGAACTATTTATTTTGATGAATTATTCATTCAATTAATTTCAAATAAGTCGTATCTTGCTCAGACCAATCAATAGAGCTGGGGTTATAGTTGAAGCAGCTAGTAGAAAACCGAAATAACTAGTTATAGTGGGCATGAAGGAGCTAAATGAGATACGTTCTTTTTTTTTTACATATGTTTATAAAGCACTTACCTAAGTTTCAATTTTTGCGAGATGTGATGATCAGAAAAAATACCAATTGACAGAATCAGTTCCAATTGAAAGTTCTTGATTCATCAGTCATTATAGACGGCACTGACAAAGATAGAGTAGCAGAGGTAGAAAAAAAAAAAAAGATTGATTTATCATCTGTGACATCTACCAATGTCGGGATTTCAAATCAACAGATTCATTGAGCAACTCGTGAGTAAAGTAATAGTCAGAAGAACTGTGTCGTGTAACTTCATTCAAAAATGAAATTATCTTTGAATAACTATAGAATAAAAGAATTGGATTTCAAAGAATTTCCATTTTGACCATTTATTTCTTTTCTTTTTCAATTTATCAATTCCTATTATCCTTTTAGGTTCCACAGTCTGTCTTTCCATATCATGGAGTTCCATCCTTGTAGCTAGGTCAAGAAGGAACCTTTGGGATCTAATCCAGTAATGGTTGCATCACGAATATTGATTGTTCAAACTATTTATTGTTTCTTCTCTTTCTTTCATCGAATACTATCTACTACTGTAGAACCAACCAATTACTTGAAATGAAAGGATTAGAAAAAAGAAAAATATCTTTTCTACAACCATGAGAGGGGATTTCTATATTTTGCATCTAATTGAATTGTGTGGAATATGATAATCTCGTTCATTAATTATTAGAACTAGAACCCGTTGACTCAAACTTTACTAAGAACTTCAGTTTCTAGTCCAAAGCCAATACTTGAAACCCTATACTACAGAAATTTGATCAATTTTTGATTGAATGACACGCGGTTCCGCATAGACAAGTAACAAGAAAGGAAAAGGGGAATTATGTACCATTTCTTTTCGATACTGATTGAAACTGCGTTGCTGTGTCAGAGGAAGGATAGCTATACTGATTCGGTATACTCTAAATACACCTTCGGTACAATATTGACGATCTCACAAAGATGAAATATCAGTAGTTTTCCATTTACTGATCCCATCTTTCAAGGAATCGATCCCCCTTTGACTGTACAAGAATATGTGGAGCTCAGCATGTCTGGAAGCACGGGAGAACGTTCTTTTGCTGATATTATCACCAGTATTCGATACTGGGTTATTCATAGTATTACTATACCTTCCCTATTCATTGCGGGTTGGTTATTCGTCAGCACGGGTTTAGCTTATGATGTGTTTGGAAGCCCTCGGCCAAACGAGTATTTCACAGAGAGCCGACAGGGGATTCCATTAATAACTGGCCGTTTTGACCCTTTGGAACAACTCGATGAATTTAGTAGATCCTTTTAGGAGGCCTCAATGACCATAGATCGAACCTATCCAATTTTTACAGTGCGCTGGTTGGCCGTTCACGGACTGGCTGTACCTACGTTTCTTTTTTGGGGTCAATATCAGCAATGCAGTTCATCCAACGATAAACCTAATCTGAATTATAGAGCTACGACACAATCAAACCCGAACGAACAAAATGTTGAATTGAATCGTACCAGCCTCTACTGGGGGTTATTACTCATTTTTGTACTTGCTGTTTTATTTTCCAATTATTTCTTCAATTGAGAGAAAGAAAGAGAATAGTAGGAATTCTCTTATCCCATTCGGAAGGATATCATCCTCATAATTATCCATGACTGTTTATGTCTCTAGCATGACCACTTGATGAAATGTGGAGGGAAGCGGGGTAAATGGCCGATACTACTGGAAGGATTCCTCTTTGGCTGATAGGTACTGTAACTGGTATTCCTGTGATTGGTTCAATAGGTATTTTCTTTTACGGTTCATACTCCGGATTGGGCTCATCCCTATAGTGATCGGATGAGAACCGGATTGTGGACATGAAAAAGTAAGAACTCAACAGGACCTTACCCCTCGAATCAGACAAAACAAAGAGGGGTAAGGTCCTGTTGAGTTCTTACTCTTCCAGCGAGACTTTGATCCATTTCATAACATAAAGGTTGGAAATTCATTCAGTCAACATAAGAAGAATATTTGATTCGTAGAAATGACAAAACGGATCCTTTGCTTCGATCCGATGTTTAAAAACCACCCATTCCTTTGTTTCTAATGATGTTTTTGAAGAATTTAATCCCTTGATTGTCATAGTATCTGTTCCTCTATAGTATGGACGGACTCTTCCGAAGCAAGAAGAAAGAAGGAATCAATCGATTTTATGGATGACACAATATGGATTTCTACAGATGAGACATTCTTCAAATCAATTCCAATTAGTATGGAAATGAACCTTACTCCATAAATAAAATTTCAAGCAAAAGACACTTAATTTAATGCCCGAGTGTGGTGAAAAAAAAAAAGTGAAAATCTTGGATTTTTGCACATATCCAAATCCTTATTGATTATCTCATCACAGCGAAAATTTGCTTTTTTTTTTTTTTATAAGTTCATTGAAGAAGTTCTATTTGCTCAATGAGTGATTCCCCCCGCCCCCCCCTTTTTTTTTGTTTGTCCACTACTGCTTATGAATCTAAAGAAAGAGGTTATAATAGTCCTGGAAAAGAAAATCGTAATCTTTAACGAACAGGATCAAGAATCATTATTATTTCCACACAGGAAAAGGGTGAAAAATTCCTTTTCTTGTGTGGAAGATTAGTAAGACGAGCAATCCCTCCTAGAATCATTTGTTACTTTCATTTATTCCTTGCCATTTATTTTCTTCCTTGCCTATTATCTAATAGAATTCGATTCTATTAGGTACAATAGAATCAAAAACTATTGATGCATTACATGGCATTTATAATCTGGGATTAAGAGGCCTGGCATAGTCACACCACTCCAATTTTTTTTTTGAAAAAAAAAAAAATGTCAAGTAGCCTTCTTCAGAATATACATATTATTACTAGGAACGGGGCACAAACAATTCCTGACATCTCGCCGAAAAACAGTATAAAGAAAAAAGCTTTTCATTATTTTTTTGATCATACATAATTGCATCGATCAACAATAGTTCGTCTCTTTTTACCAATTTGATGGATCCATGTATCTAGAAATTCATTTCGGACAATTGAACCTTCTCAAACTGTTTCTTTTTAAGAACCAAAAAGATTTGTGCCAGAATAACAGATACCAAAAAGAACAACAACCTTGGACACGTAATGGATCTTGAAGTACTATTTCTGCATCTCCCTGACCAAATCCACCCACATTAGGATTACTCGTTAATGGTTGATCAAGCTTGATAGATTCACCCTCTGAAACAAGAAGTTCCGGTCCTGGAGGTATAATATCAATTACTTGGTGTCCATCCGATGCATCAGCTATGGTTATTTCATACCCCCCTTTTTCTTTACGTACTATTCTGCTTACTATACCCGCTCCTGTAGCATTATAGACTGTATTGTTACTCTTACCCCCATCGGGATAAATCTGGCCCCTTCCCTGTTCCCACCTACGTATATAGGATATTTTAAGAAGTTAACGTCTTTCTTAGTAGCAGGGTCCGGAGAAAGAATGGGAAAGACGATTTCACTATATTTCTGACCAGGAACAGGACCTATCACAAGAATATTTTTTTTAGTGGGGCGATAACTCTGAAAAGACAGAGTGCCTATCTTTTCTTTCATCTCGGGAGAAATACGATCGGGGGGAGCTAATTCGAATCCATCGGGTAAAATAAGAACAGCCCCCACATTCAAAGACCCCTTTTTACCATTAGCAAGAACTTGTTTCAGTTGCATATCATAAGGGATTCTAACAACTGCTTCAAATACAGTATCAGGAAGCACAGCTTGTGGAACCTCAATATCCACGGGTTTATTAGCTAAATGGCAATTGGCACATACAATACGCCCAGTTGCTTCTCGTGGATTTTCATAACCCTGCTGCGCAAAAATAGGATATGCATTTGAAATAGATGTCCTAGTTATTACATATATCATGATCGATACGGAAATGAATCGAGTCATTTGTTCCTTTACCCAAGAAAAGGTATTTCTATTTTGCATGGTCCAATCATTGATCCCGGAAATTTCTACAATAAATTAGGTAGGTAGCTAATATAGTTAGTATAGTATAGTTCCCTATCCACGATTCTGATATTGTACTGGAATAATTGTACTGGAATATAGGAGGAATCGAATTCCCTGGACGGGTAAAAGTATAAAGAGTGGGATTATTTGATTGATATCAGCGGATCAAATGAGTTCTTCATTCATTCATTGAATGATAAATGACTACAAGTGAAGGAGATACACGATTTAAATAATGGAAGATCCAATATTTCAAAATTGTATCTAGAATGACTGGAAAGGTAGAAACAAGACCAGATATAATTTGATCGTTATGGGAAAATCAAAATCTTTGTAGATCGAGCCAATCATTAGTTCCCAACCATAAGGCGAGTGGAATCCGATACATAAATCAGTTAATAAAAGAATAGAAAAAGCTTTTATTGTGTCACTTAAGTTATAGAGGAATTCCTGAACCCAAGAATTCAAAATGAGAAGTTCTTCATTACCCAGAATAGAATAACCGCTTAGAATAGCGAAACAGATTATATTTGCCGAGAAATCCAAAATGATATGGATATGATCTTCATTGTGCATTTTGATCAATTGTATCGTTTCTTTGTGGATTCCTATACGAAACTTTTGTATCTGTGTCTCCTGGTAGTCCTTTATCATTTCGTCCAACAGGAATAGTTCTTCTAATTCTATGAATCTTTCTAGAACGTTATTTTCTTGAATATCATTCAAAAAAGTTTCGGATTGCCTGGTATTCCACAATGAGTAACCAAGGTTCCAGACTTTTATTAAATGAGAGAGAGATCCACCAGGGCAAAAAGACTATAGATGCAAGATATGGGAGGGGAGTCAATGCTTTTTTCTTTTTTGGCACTTTTTTTTTTTTCATTGTTTAGTCCTTGGATCTGGAAAGAATATAGAAATAGAATCAAATAAAAATGAAATGAAAAAATAAGGGCCCATTTCAAATGAAAGAAATAATCAAATATTGTTTCCAGATATCCCATGGTCAAATTCGAACCAATTGCATCTTCATTTGTTCCTTTCGATGAATGCAACCACTTGAAGTAATGAATATTATTCGGATTTTGAGACAAAAAAACTCCCCCTCGATCAATCAATTATTTCGAAATGTTTGGCTGGCTACCCACAGCCCAGGAATAATTGAAGGGATATTTTTGAAGAATATTGATGATGAAATCCGAAAGGAGTGGCAAAAGGAGAGAGAAATTGGATGGTTATGAAAGATCCAATCGTTTGGCCATCAAGGAGCAAAAGAGAGGATAAGATAAAAAGAAAGATCGATTGACAAATGACAAAAGGGAGATAATTTATGAGAGATGATCCATCTGTATCTAACGTATCAATTCAAAATATTGGGCCTAAAAAGATGAATTCTGTACTGTATTCCGAAATGTTCTGATATGTGTGATGAATACATACTTATTGGACTTCTTACTAATATGAAAGAATTGAGTTGAGTTCCATATGCATAAAAATAGTTTTGGTGACAAAACTTGCTTCTTATTATGGTTGTTCCATATATGCCTGCTTGCTTGCTTTATTCTATAGGCCACAGTACAGCGGCATTACCAACAGAACGGGTGAAATAGAATCTAACATGATTTGCTCGAATGAACGTTCCGAAGAAACTTCGCTTATATTAAAAGTAAAAGGGGATTCCTGAGCTCCTTCCCTCATACTGAGAAAGAAAACATTCATTCTTCATCACAGTTTATTTCAAAATACTTCAATTGGTACACGCAAGAAATAGGCCGATTCGGCAGCTTTTTGTTCAATTTCTCGTGGAGTCAAATTCTCATCAGTTCGAGTCAAGGGGATAGCTCCCTGGCCTCTAATTTCCATATAAAGGACACGACGGGAATAAAGGCCCTCTTTAACTTCCATTCTGATCGACTGGATATCTCTCATAAGAAATCGAAGGAAGATTCGACGATTTATTCCAGGAAATCCCCAACGAAAAATACACACGACCCCTTCTTTTCTATCGAATCGATCATAACCACTACCCACATTCCACGAAATTGTGCACCACAAATAGGAACTAATGAACAGACCCGCGATCCCATAAAAAGACATCACGATCCTTGTGGAAAAAAAATTATTTGCTGAGACGGGAATAAGGATATCAAATTCCTACCAAGATAACTGGAAGTTCCAACCAATAAGAATCCTAGCGAACCTAAAAAAAGGATAAAGGCCCAGCAGAAATTACTTGTTTTTCGAGACCCCGTTATAAGTTCTATCCATATACGTTCTGATCGCCAGTTCATACTAGATCCAGTTGCATTCTATTGGAATTGAGAGAATAAGCCAAATGAATTTGACTTTACCTTTTTGGCTCCCGAAGTAACTCTCATCAACTAGCACTATTATGATGTGAACCCTTAGCAGTAATTCATCGAATTGGTTAGATATAAAATAATAACATCCCTTCATATGATCCCATTATGTATATCTACATAACATATAGATACATTTACTTTCTATTTCAGATATAGATATCCGCCGATCTATTTTAAAACAGCTATACCCGCATATACATGCATTTATCCATAGATCATGTATCTGCATGCATAACATAACAGCCTTTTCCTTTTTATTTGTTATTTGTATTATTTTGTGTTCGAGGGGAGCCACATATCGTACCATATTCCACTAAATAGGTATCTGTATTATGATCCAAGTCCAAGTGTTGAAATAAATTGATGAGATTTAGTCCCATCGGATCTAAACAATCTTGTTTTTTTGAACATGAAGAGATAAAGACGCCATTGCAATTGCCGGAAATACTAGGCCCACTAAAGGCACAAAAATAGAGGGTAAGTTGAGATCTGTCATAGAATAGGTGCCTCGATTTAATATTTGTACCTGTTATAAAAGATATCTCCTGTTATAAAAGATATCTTATGATAAGTCTATCTATTATAAGTATTATAAGTATATAATAAGTTCAAGGAATGTAGAACTAAATAAATGTACCTATTCATCTTTCTACACGAAATATACGTATGATAATCCGCTTTATTATTCTTGTTCTCCCGTCCTTATCTTTTTATTTTAATAAGGAGAATAAGGGGTTTATTATGAGTTCCCCAAAAATTCGTTAGAATCTGATCCAACAGGAATTCATAGTCAAGTCAAAAATGGAGGTTCTCGGGAGATATAGAAATATACAACACTTCGATTCGATTTATTTTATTCTATTATAGGTTTTCATTACTTGAATTTTGATTCAAAGGAAAGAAACCATGTAGCTGAAATAATTCACTCAGAACACCCTTTAAAGGATTACGTGGTACGATTGAATCGAATAAGCCCTTATGGAATGAATACTCAGCCGCTTGTGAACCGTCGGGTACTGTCTTATTCAATGTTTGTTCAATTACTCTTTTACCCGCAAATGCAATGTAGGCATTGGGCTCGGCAATAATGATATCTCCCAACATACCAAAACTGGCTGTCACTCCACCGGTTGTAGGAGATGTAAGGATTGATACATAGAATAACTTTTTATTTGATTGATAATTATATGAAGCGGAAGATATTTTCGCCATTTGCATCAAGCTCAAACTTCCTTCTTGCATGCGTGCTCCTCCAGAAGCACACACCATAATAATAGGTAGAGATCCATTAGTAGCATACTCGATCAAACGGGTTATTTTCTCGCCTACTACGGATCCCATACTACCCCCCATGAACTGAAAATCCATAACCCCAATTGCTATGGGAATACCATTTAGTTGACCTATGCCTGTTTGAACAGCCTCGGTTAAACCTGTCTTTCTTTGATAAGAATCGATACGATCTCTATAAGGTTCCTCCTCCGAGTGAAATTCAATGGGGTCGATAGAGACCATGTCTTCATCCATAGGATCCCAAGTGCCCGGATCAATCGAAAGTTCGATTCTATCTGAACTACTCATTTTCAAATGATATCCACATTGTTCACAAATATTCATTTTTGACCTAAAAAATTT
>NW_027519653.1:20000-30000 GCF_043159265.1 Tasmannia lanceolata
TCGAATTGTTCGACAACGCGTGATTCCATCAGAGCTATCTTCTGTAGATAATTTATGATTCGGCCGACTCTACCATTGTGGTACGCTCCATTGTGTGGGTTTGCTTCAAACGAAACCTCTTTTGATTGTCACGAAACCTAACCCATTGGTTGGTCTTACTAGGTGTTATTACATTAATAAGTATTTCGAGTCATTCCAAATAGCGATTTTGGGTACTAGAAATGGGTCCGAAATAGGATGACTCTTTCAAGACTTTTAACTCGATTTAAATAACTCGATTGTTTCTGGGGGGTCCTGTCGGGATAGTACAGGTCAAAAGTATCTAATTTGGGTATAGGAACCCATGAGTTGTTCTATGTAAGGGTTCCTCATAATTCAACAGATTGAAGATTGAATCAAATCAATTAAGTATAAATCTGGGACAAGGAGAGAGTCTAATTGGTCGATGCATTCTGTTTCTGTTTATGTATTCATATCGAATCAATAGAAACAATGATTCTATACCCCGATCTTAATGAAAAGAATACACCAACGCCAACCGAGTAGAATATACCCTAAATCCCGAGCTAGGCATTCTACTACAAAAGAGAAAAAAAAAAATGAGCCAGACCTCTTCTTTGATTTTATTATATTATTATATTATATTCATTGAATATTTTCATTGAAAATGGAATATTTCCATTTTATTTTCACATAATTATAGATAATATAATTAATATTGAATTAATCTTTTTTTTATTCATTTTTGATGAAAATGAAAATATTCTTTCATTTATTTTTTTTTTTATAGAAAACCCAAGGTAAAGTGAGAGAGTCTTATTTGTACAAGAACATAATATGTCTACACCATATCTAAATAGAATTGAAGAAAGGGTAAGTGGGATTCTATTGGATGAATCTTGAAACGAGGCATGACCCGCAGCAAACAAACTCAACTATGTGGTTCGATCAAAATTGTTGTTTCGACTAAGCAGTTATGGATGAATTGACAATTCCAATTTGAATCGACTAATTCGGTATATTCCACATTCATGAGAGTGCATCTATGTTTCTGCTTTACGAATATGATATTTTCTGGGCATTTCTAATAATATCAAGTCTTATTCCTATTTTAGCATTTCTAATTTCGGGAGTTTTAGCCCCGATTAGTGAAGGACCAGAGAAACTCTCTAGTTATGAATCGGGTATAGAACCAATGGGGGATGCTTGGTTACAATTCCGAATTCGCTATTACATGTTTGCTCTAGTTTTTGTTGTTTTTGATGTTGAAACGGTCTTTCTTTATCCATGGGCAATGAGTTTCGATGTATTGGGTGTATCTGTATTTATAGAAGCTTTCAAAGCTTTCATTTTCGTGCTTATCCCAATTGTTGGTTCAGTTTATGCATGGCGAAAAGGAGCATTGGAATGGTCTTAGCTCCTGAATATTCAGACAATCAAAATCAAAAACAAAGAAAAGATTACATTGAGACAGTTATTAATTCTATTGAGTTTCCGTTACTTGACCAAACAACCCAAAATTCAGTTATTTCAACTACATCGAATGATCTTTCGAATTGGTCAAGACTCTCCAGTTTATGGCCGCTTCTCTATGGTACCAGTTGTTGCTTCATTGAATTTGCTTCATTAATAGGCTCGCGATTCGACTTTGATCGTTATGGATTGGTACCAAGATCGAGTCCTAGGCAAGCAGACCTCATTTTAACAGCCGGCACAGTAACAATGAAAATGGCGCCTTCCTTAGTGAGATTATATGAGCAAATGCCTGAACCAAAATATGTCATTGCGATGGGAGCTTGTACTATTACAGGAGGGATGTTCAGTACGGATTCTTATAGTACCGTTCGGGGAGTCGATAAGCTAATTCCTGTGGATGTCTATTTGCCGGGCTGCCCACCCAAACCAGAGGCAGTTATAGATGCTATAACGAAACTTCGTAAGAAAGTATCTCGAGAAATCTATGAAGATCAAATTGGGTCTCAACAGGAAAATCGATATTTTACTACCAATCACAAGTTTCATGTTGGACGCAGTACTCATACTGGAAATTACGATCAAGGATTACTCTATAAATCTCCATCTACTTCAGAAATACCTCCTGAAACTGAAACATCTTTCAAATACAAAAGTTCAGTATCTTCCCACGAATTAGTGAATTAGGCAGGATGCTTTTGTGCAGAATAACAAACAGCGGGTAAATCTTCATAAATTTCATCGTAAATGTGAAATACTCATACAAATACAAATGTGGGAGAGATCAAGAAGATGCAAGGTCGTTTATCTGCTTGGCTAGTCAAGCATGAGCTAGTGCATAGATCTTTGGGCTTCGATTACCAAGGAATAGAGACTTTACAAATAAAGCCCGAGGATTGGTACTCCATTGCTGTCATTTCATATGTATATGGTTACAATTATCTACGTTCCCAGTGTGCTTATGATGTAGCACCGGGCGGGTTGTTAGCTAGTGTGTATCATCTTACGAGAATACAGTATGGTGTGGATCAACCCGAAGAGGTATGCATAAAAGTATTTGCCCCAAGGAGGAATCCTAGAATCCCGTCTGTTTTCTGGATTTGGAAAAGTGCTGATTTTCAAGAACGGGAATCTTATGATATGTTGGGAATCTCTTATGAAAATCATCCACGCCTGAAACGTATCTTGATGCCTGAAAGTTGGATAGGCTGGCCCCTACGTAAGGATTATATTGCCCCCAATTTCTATGAAATACAAGATGCTCATTGAATGATAAGAAACTAATATTCACTTCTACGACTCCAGATATTCAAGGAATCTTTTTATGTTCTGTTCTAGATGAAACAGAATAACTGGACTCTCATCTCAGTATTATGAATGGGCTACTAAAGGGGCTTCATTGATATTCCCCAATTTGGAAGATATCCATTTCGGATGAGCAAAGCCAATAGGATGAATCAAAAGAGTTCTGCACCATGAACTTTGTACCGCGCACATCACTTAGATGGGCCCCGAAAAGTCACGTAGGAGGGAGTGAAGAAAGAGAAAGTGAAGAAATAGAATATGAAAGAAAATATGAAATTATGAACTCAAAATTCAGAAATGAAAAGGGGATCAGATTTTCTTTGTACTGTATCTGAAATGAATCCTGTCTATTCCTACCCTTCGATTCCTCTCTAGACTAGACTTTTGGGTTTTCAGCCAACTAACTTCAATTCAAATATGTATGAAGTATTAACATTCTTTTTGAGCGAGAGCAGGTACAGTATGAACAAACAAAAAAGAAGAGGGAACAGAATCTAATTCTTTTCTTTACCCATCAAAAAAAAAAATGGGGGATCTAGATATATCCCTAGATGGATAAGTATGTATCATGATCTAGACTATTAACGAATAGAATATGGATCCCGATCCATATCGATTCATTTGTATGAGTATCTATTCGATATATTAACCACGTGCCAGGAACCAGATTTGAACTGGCGACACGAGGATTTTCAGTCCTCTGCTCTACCAGCTGAGCTATCCCGACCATCCCCGACGCATCATCCTACTAGAGGGCTTGGGTCTATGTCAATTAAAGGGACTCAAAAAACATTAGAAAATCTTACCTCAGCCTTGGAATTTCTTGGATCTTCAAAAAGAAGACTTTGTAAGTGTAAGAGTAATGATATGGACTGTGAATGATTCAATAATGGAGATTCCTTGCCATATATGTTCATTTGTACGTAGATCATATCTATCACAAGACTTGTGATAAGAGAGAAAGATTTCTGGTCGGATCCATTTGTGAAAGAGTAGAGTGAGTGAGAAACATAGCTAAGCTCATTTTGAACCACTGACGAAAAAAGAGGATAAATGGTTAGGGAATGGAATAAAATAGGCCTTTTTTTTTTTATTGGGGATAGAGGGACTTGAACCCTCATGATTTCAAAAGTCGACGGATTTTCCTCTTACTATAAATTTCATTGTTGTCGGTATTGACATGTAGAATGGGACTCTATCTTTATTCTCGTCCGATTAATCAGTTCTTCAAAAGATCTTTCAGACTCTGGAGTAAATGATTTGATCACTGAATCTTCGATTCTTCCTTTTGGAATCGATTTAATTTAGCAAGAATTCTGCAATTTTCATATAAATAATCAAAAAATCCGGATTCGGGTCGTGATTAATCATTTGATATTTAAGTACGTCTATGTACTTAAATAAGGTCATCCTTTCTGGAGTTTTGATAGAAGGATTCCTCTACCAATGTAGTCAACCCCGTTCGTTAGAACAGCTTCCATTGAGTCTCTGCACCTATCCTTCTTTTGATTCTCGCTTTCTGAACCCTTGTTTTCAGAAAACTGGATTTGGCTCAGGATTGCCCATTTTTAATTCCAGGGTTTCTCTGAATTTGGAAGTTACCACTTAGTAGGTTTCCATACCAAGGCTCAACCCAATCAAGCCCGTAGCGTCTACCAATTTCGCCATATCCCCCTTATGAGATCTCGATCTCATTGTGATCCCATCCCCTTCTTTCATTTATGTTGGAACCATTGAATTCATTAGATACTGATTCCTATATCGAAAAAGTGTCTGCTCCTATTTTATTTCTTGCCCATCTTCTTTCATATCTATTGGAGGACCATTCCATTATTTGGTCCAATCAGAAATGATTCTATCATTGATGTATCTGCAATTCAATATGGATGGATATATCCCACATATAGATGTTCCCCCCCCCTCTCATTTTTCCCGCGCAGTTTGGAATACTGGAACGGTCGATATTCATTCTTCTTTTTTTTTTTTTTCGTCCTATCTCCTCCCTTTCCGAATGAAACAAAAGGAATATCTCAGTAGGATCTGGATTGCATCCTTATCTTATCCTTTCCTTAGGAACTACACTCTAATAGAAATAGAATTCATATAATCTGCTATAACTGCTATAACTAATAGTTATATTCTATTCTATAATAGAATATAGAATTATTTCATATGTATATAGTATTATTTTGCGTTTTTTAAATTTGATTTGAATGAAAAAAAAAAATTCTAGTGCTAGTGACTACTAATAAATGAAATAATCAAAATAAATAATCAAATAGAAAATAATCAAAAATAAAATCAAAATTCATATTATATTAATAATTATTAATATTAATTAATATGTTATAATAATTTATAATAATTAATATTAATAATTATTAATAGCTAATAGCTAACTAAGATCCCAATAGTTTCCCGAATTCCTATTCACGCACTATTTCTGTTATATGAGCCCGCTTAGCTCAGAGGTTAGAGCACCGCATTTGTAATGCGATGGTCATCGGTTCGATTCCGATAGTCGGCTTTCTCTATTTGTTCTATTTTTTTTTTTTTATCAGGATTGATCATCTTTCCTTGAGACCAAGGAATATTGAGAAGACCCCCCCCTTTTTTTTCTCCAAATGTCGGGTTACCGATCTATTATGTTATGTCGCGGGAACTTCCAACTATGAATAAAGAATAAAAAACGGATTGGAGCCGTTTGATCTATACAGAACAAATCAAGAAAAGGATCCTTAACTTCCCATATATACAATATACAAAATAATACGGATATTGATACAATTCATCTTATTCCTCTTTGTAGTACTTCAGTGGATTTAGCTTCGTTTATCGTTTAGTTCAGTATTAATTTAGGTTTATTCTGTAAAATGAAATTTCAATAAAATTAAGGAGTCTTTATGTCTCGTTACCGAGGGCCTCGTTTCAAAAAAATACGCCGTCTAGGGGCTTTACCGGGACTCACTAGGAAAAGACCTAGATCCGGAAGTGATCTTAGAAACCAATCGCGTTCCGGGAAAAGATCTCAATATCGTATTCGTCTAGAAGAAAAACAAAAATTGCGTTTTCATTATGGTCTGACAGAGCAACAATTACTTAGATATGTTCGTATTGCTGGAAAGCCAAAGGGTCAACAGGTCAGGTTTTACTACAACTACTTGAGATGCGTTTGGATAACATCCTTTTTCGATTGGGTATGGCTTCGACCATTCCGGGAGCCAGGCAATTAGTTAATCATAGACATATTTTAGTTAATGGCCGTATAGTAGATATCCCAAGTTATCGCTGCAAACCCAAGATATTATTACTATGAGGGATGAACAAAGATCCAGAGCTCTGATTCAAAATTATATGGATTCATCCCCCCACGAGGAGTTGGCAAAACATTTGAGTCTTTATTCATCCCAATATAAAGGATTAGTAAATCAAATAATAGATATTAAGTGGATCGGTTTGAAAATCAATGAGTTGCTAGTCGTAGAATATTATTCCCGTCAGACTTGAACCTAACTAAAATAACAAAGCTTTGGACAAGCCCCTTTTTTTTCTTTCGCCGAAGTAAATAGATCTAAGAGGTTTGATCCGGATTTTTCTCCCATTCACGTATTACAAATGGATCAGCGGTGAGATTTTTTTCCTTGTCCATTCTTTCCGTTCCGGTATTTTCCATACCACAGCAATTAGGAATAGAGAATCTATATCAAATAAAGTACGATTGGAATACTCGTATCAATTGTTATTTGATTTGATACATTGTAGTCGGTACCGTTGGTGAATTAGGTGAAGGTACGGAGAGAGAGGGATTCGAACCCTCGGTAAACAAAAGCCTACATAGCAGTTCCAATGCTACGCCTTGAACCACTCGGCCATCTCTCCTACATAATCTTATGATTATGACCCAGAAACCGAGTGAATAGCGAGTCATTCATATTATTGTATTATTGCAATACAGGTATGACCAATCAATTCTAAATAGAAAATAGAAAACTTTTCATTAAAGAAAGATCTTCCCTCGAGGATCGAGGGATAAAAAAACATTTTTTTTCTTATCTTTTTCTTATCTTATTAAAAAGATTAAAAAAAAATAGATAGAATCTATCTATTCATGTTTGTCAAGAAGACGATCCCGTCTTATTCTTAGATTTATACTGGATTAAACCAATGAATTGGAACAAGTCAACTGACCCTATTTTATACTATGGTTACATTTAGACTATTATGGTTCCATAGGAATTCCAAAATTCCTTTCTAGTTTCAGATTTCTCAACAACAATTCCTCTCATGAGCTACCCCACAATCTATTACAAATTCATGAATCGTCCCATGGATTTTTTTGATATTTCGATTGCGTGGTGTATACACACTATGCACAAAAAATGGATGGTTATTCTTATTCTATTTTCATCATGGAATGATTCTATTATTTGATTTGATTTTTTTTTTCTTTGGATCATAATCAAATCAAAACTTCTAGAGTCATCAGAATCTGTAGGAAAAACTTCCTTGATTCCTGAGCTTCGATAAAATAGGAATAGTTCCGTTCATTGGTATACTACTTAATATTTATACTTAATACTTAATTTAAATGAAATACAATCGGATTCAAATATTTCCTATCCATCCCTGCCCCAAAGGGACAATTTGAGTGGAAGGTCGACACCTTTTTTTTTAGAATGAGTCCGTTTGTTTTTATGTGATTTCGTACTATACAATTCCTTTGTTTGTGGGATCATTTTCCCTCTAGGGGTAATGAGAAGAATTATGGAATGGATTGTTAACCATGCCTAGATCTCGGATAAATGGAAATTTTATTGATAAGACCTCTTCAATTGTAGCCAATATCTTATTACGAATAATTCCGACAACCTCAGGAGAAAAAGAGGCATTTACCTATTACAGAGATGGTGCGATTTGATTTTTTTTTATTATTATTTATTTATTATTTATGATTTACCGACCTCAGTCTTACGAGAAAGAGACATGATTCGTAATACAAAGAAAAAAGATTTTTGAAATAAACCTATGCTCGGTGAAGGTGAAATTTAGAGATAGAACAATTCCTTCTGTCGTGTATCCCCGATTGATGCAGCCTCAGATGCTTCAATTGTTGATTTGAGTATTGAGCGAAAGGTTACACCTACAGGTTCTGTATTGTAGGTCAATCCGACTCCACTAGGACCAGACCAATAGGCGGCATAGAGGAAGAAGCACTACACCTAGGAATCAACAACGCGAAAACTTTGTTATAAATTACCCCTTTTCCTTATCGGGATCGGGACTAACAAGAATGGTTGGGACAACAAACATCCATCTCGTTCGTACTTTGGATACCCGTATAACCATCGAAGATCGTTGAAGTGACTAATTCCTGGAAATAGGGGGCGTTGAGGACAAAGAAATTGTTGGAGTTACCATTTCTATCTAGCACCAACATGGTTGGTGTTAAGAAAATATAGACCTCTTGCAGGAAGGCTGGCTAGAGATTTCTTGTAAAAACACCAGCCCCTGTCAGTTCATAATGAGAATATTTCAATCTTTTTTGATTCCATGGATTATTCCCCTTATTACTATGCACAGAAGGGAGGAGCCGTATGAGATGAAAGTCTCACGTACGTTTCTGGAACGGAGATTCTTTGAATAGAATGAACGACCGTAACGGATGTCAGCTCAATCCGAAGGAAATTATGCGGAAGCTTTACAAAATTATTATGAAGCTATGCGACTAGAAATTGATCCCTATGATCGAAGTTATATACTCTATAACATAGGCCTTATCCACACAAGCAACGGAGAACATACGAAGGCTTTGGAATATTATTTCCGGGCACTCGAACGAAACCCATTCTTACCACAAGCTTTTAATAATATGGCCGTCATCTGTCATTACGTGCGACTATCTCCACTATAGAAAGAAGGAAAGAAAGATCAAACCTCCTAGTAAATACTAGAAAAAAATAGGCTTTCTACATATGCATCATTCAAAGCAACGAGTTTTATCAGCTGTAGCAAAGAAAGAGACTTCATAGGAGCCAAATATGAAGAAATAGGTACGGCCTATATATTAGATTCTATGGATAAAGAAAGGATCTAATTGATAGAGGAAGCACCGTAAAGATCAATTAGCGAGGTTTTGGGGCCGATACAATAAGAACTGCTTACTTATGTCATGATATGAGATAAAAGTTAGGAATCAACTTATGTAATAGAGTCGATCTACTAAGGTATTGAGCAGCGGTGTAGCATCAGATCCCAAAGATAGTAAGTCCTTTCTTTCTTTTGGAGGAAAGAAAATCTTTTTCAAAGATTCTATATGAATTTCTATATGAAAATGAAACCGAGATAGTTACCTTTCATAAAATTCTAAGTATAAGGGGAGGATACCTATGCTTCATTCTTCTGAAGGTAGGAGAAAAGATAAAACTGATTTGATTATTGATTCAAATTAGAGTTTGAAACTCATGTAATTCACCTCTTCTATTCTGGTTAACTCGATAAAAAATCGGATCTATTTACGAGAAATCTCATTCAGTTAGATATGGTAGATTAAGATGGGACACCAAAAGAATTGACTGCTGAGCCGTATGAGGTAGGAAACTCTCAAGTACGGTTCTAAGGGAAGGAATCGACCCACCTATTCCGACCGGGGAGAACAGGCCATTCGACAGGGAGATTCTGAAATTGCAGAGGCTTGGTCCGATCAAGCTGCTGAATATTGGAAACAAGCTATAGCGCTTACTCCAGGTAATTATATTGAAGCACATAACTGGTTGAAGATCACACGACGGTTCGAATAAGAACACTCTCTTTTATAATTCATTATAATGTTGGATCCATCAATCAAATAAAATAGATCGTTCCTCCGGGAAGAGCCAATCGAGGAATTTCATTATATCCCTTCTAAGATCGTTCTATTTCACCCGGTACCTCATAGAGATAAACGATACGGATACAGTAAATGACTAATGAATGATCCTTTGATTTGTAATAGAATAATATAATACCTTCCGTGTAAGATTAAGATATGAAGTAGGTCCGTCTAGGCACGTATACATTGAGATATGAATACACTAGGTTGCACCAAAAAATCGTTTTTGCGTCACGCCGGGAAGAGGTTTGACAAGATTAGAAGAGTCCGTTAAGCACCTCATGACTATGTCATAATAGATCCGAACACTTGCCCGGATCGACTTCCATATCATAATTGCTCTAGTAAATAACT
>NW_027519654.1:2500-20000 GCF_043159265.1 Tasmannia lanceolata
TAACCATTTGGATAATATATCCAAACCCATTACTCCTTGATCGAAAGGAATTCCTACGAATCCAACGAACAAAGTAAATAGGACCAACACAAGTAGAGGCAATAGCATTGTATTATCTGATTCATGAGGATACATGGAAGTATCTTTATTGTCAAAATGAGTACTAGAGGATCGCATTAGATTTCGTACATTCCCATCAATTTTATATGTCGTCTTCGAAAAAAAAGAAACCTTTTCATTCTTATTTATTTTTGATAAAAGCAAATTTCTGTTAACCAGTTTTGATTCTTCTTTTCCCCATATAGATATTGAATAAAACGAGCTATTTTGAGTGCCACTGTAATTTTGAAAATGCGCATATAAATACCCCTCAAAAGTAAGTAAATATGTCCGAAACATATAAAATGCAGTTAATCCCGCCGTAGCACAAGCTATTATCGCGAAAATCGGTGAATACAACCAACTATCATTAAGAATTTCATCTTTGGACCAAAAACAAGCAAGAGGTGGAATACCACAAAGAGAAAGTGTACCTAATAAAAAAGTCATTTTGGTAATTGGTACATATTTTCTTAAACCACCCATAAGAACCATGTTCTGACTCTTATCTGGAGAATATCCAACAATGGGTTCCATTGAATGAATAATGGATCCGGTGCCCAAAAACAATAATGCTTTCGAATAGGCATGAGAAATTAAATGGAATAAAGCAGCTCGATAAGAACCCATCCCTGGAGCTAACATAATATAACCCAATTGAGACATTGTTGAATAAGCTAAGCTTCTCTTAATGTCTCTTTGAGCAAGAGCCAAAGTAGCTCCTAATAGTACCGTTATTATACCT
Organism: Tasmannia lanceolata; assembly: GCF_043159265.1. Lineage (NCBI taxonomy): Eukaryota > Viridiplantae > Streptophyta > Magnoliopsida > Canellales > Winteraceae > Tasmannia > Tasmannia lanceolata. The sequence goes on from NW_027519654.1 coordinate 3,345, forward strand.
ATCAAAGAAATGAGATTCATTATGTAAGGTATAACTGTGAAAAGAGGCATAAGTCGAGCGACAAGAAAAATTCCCGCTGCTACCATAGTAGCAGCATGTATAAGAGCCGAAATAGGGGTGGGTCCCTCCATGGCATCAGGTAACCATACATGAAGGGGAAATTGCGCAGATTTAGCAATTGCACCAGCGAATAATAGGGAAGCACACAGAGTAGCAAATAAAGAATTAACTCCATTATTATGCATCAAGTTATTGAAGATTTCGAACAAATCCCGAAATTCGAAACTACCTGTTATCCAATAAAGACCTAAGATTCCTAATAATAAACCAAAATCCCCTACACGATTAGTTACAAATGCTTTTTGACAGGCATTTGCTGCGATTGGTCGTGTGAACCAAAAACCTATTAATAGATACGAACACATTCCCACGAGTTCCCAAAAAATATAAATTTGTATCAAATTGGAACTAGTAACTAATCCCAACATGGAAGTATTGGAAAAACTCATATAAGCAAAAAATCTCAAATATCCTTGATCATGAGACATATACTTGTCACTATAAATAAGAACCATGATTCCGACAGTAGTGATTAGTATTGACATAATAGAAGTAAGTGGGTCGATCAAGTGTCCGAACTCTAAGGAAAAATCATTATTGATGGTCCAAGACCATAGATATTGATAGATGGAACTGCCATCTATTTGTTGAACAGACAGATCGGCCGAAAAAACCATAACTATACTTAGCAATGAAACACTGGGAAAAGCCCACATACGACGAAGATTTTTTGTTGCGGTCGGAACAAGCAGAAGTCCCAATCCTATTGACATAGTAACTGGAAGTGGAACGAAAGGTATGATCCATGCATATTGATATATGGGTTGCATAATCAAATCAAACTTTTTTTTTTTATTCTTATTAATTTTTCCGATTCACCAGCTCTTATCTTTTTTGTAAAGAGCAATAATCAAATAAATAAAAAAATCAAGATATAAAAACTCAAATATTATTTTGAATTCTTCATTATTCTGATTCTTTCCCAGATATTTGAAAAATTCAAATCAAGAAGTTACAATTGTTCAAATAACCAAGTTACTGCTTAAAAATGACTACCTAGTGATTAACTAAGATATTTATTGAGATACAGAATATGAGATTTTCAATCATTCCACTATTACGGTGATTTATATCCATATAGTAATAAGGAAAAAGAATTACACCAAAATAGTACTTGATTCTGATATGAATTATAGGATCCACCAATAACTCGACCTAATAAAATAACACCTAGTTATTTTAGTTAGTTTATTTGGAGTCATTGACTAATTCATTCTGGAACTGATTGATTGGCTTCTAGTCAAATAAAACAAACATATTTTATGGAAAATCCTACGATACTCGTCATTTCGCATAGAGCTGAAATAATAAATTACTAAAATGACCTTTATCAAGTAATGTATCGTTTAAGAGATTAACTACATGATCTCATTTGAATTTAAATTATGGGTACTCCATTCTCGAGTTTGATCAATTAATCGAAAAAATTTTATATTATTGTTTTCTTAAATTAGGTAAGGGTAAAATGTATGGGTTCTTAAGTTTTTTGATTTGATTTATTAAATGTAACATGACGATATATAAATAGACTGAGATATAAATTGGAACCCTTTTTTTTTTTTCATCCCTAGTTATACTATATGTGATGCGCACATATCTGTATTTTTTATGTTATGAAGGAAGTATCCACTATGGAATAGATATAGATAATGGATAGAAAGAACGATTTATTTTGAACAATACAATACATGTCTTTCACATCCAACTATAAAAATGAGAAACCTCTTTCTTTTAAAATGGCAGTTCCAAAGAAACGTACTTCTATGTCAAAAAAGCGTATTCGCAAAAATATTTGGAAGAGAAAGGGATATTGGGCCGCGATAAAAGCTTTATCCTTAGCTAAATCTATTTCTACCGGGCATTCAAAAAGTTTTTTTGTGCAACAAACAAGTAATAAAGCCGCGGAATAATCTGAATGAATCGACATGACTCGATGAATTGGATGATTTAGAAGATGAATAATTTACATTTTACATTAACGAATTTTGGAACTCATCAATATGAGATAGAACTGGATGTTGTGGTATGTAGAATAATAATTCGCCTGTCTAATTGAGTTCTAAAAACGATTGATTTCCGTTTTGTTTTGTTTGAAAAAAAAAAAAAGAAGTCATTAGATAGAAGATAAAGGTTTCACTTTTCATTCCTTATAGTATTCTAGAATGGTATTCTATTAGATTTTTATAATTTGCGAGATGGGGATTGTAACTTTCCCCATCAATTCGCTTTCACAATAACAAAAATCTCATTTTTATGTCGGATCCATGAAATGAGATAAATGAGAAATGAATCATAAAAAAAAAATGAGATAGAAAAAAAAGGACAATTTTTAGTTGTATACCTCGACTGAGGACATAACCCTCTAGTTCCAACTGGTCCAGGGGGACTTATACTCCGTGAAAATGATTGTTAAAACTGACACCATACCACTATACTAAGTTAAGTATTATTGAACGTTCAAATATTTATTTGAACGAGTTTTTTGATTCATCGATTCTAATCTTTCCTAAGATCGATTGGATTGAATCCATCAATCTCGACGATTGAACATAGTATGGGCTATTATTATTTCGATCAAGCCGCCATGGTGAAATCGGTAGACACGCTGCTCTTAGGAAGCAGTGCTAGAGCATCTCGGTTCGAATCCGAGTGGCGGCATCCCCTAAAAGGGGCAAGATAAATCCTATCTTATAAGGAATTCAATTCCTTTCCTTATTTCCATTCCATAATTGAGGAACACACACCCCCCCTTTTTTTTTTTACAAAATAATTTTTTATGATATTTGCGACTTTAGAACATATATTAACTCACATATCTTTTTCGATCATTTCAATTGTTATTACGATTCATTTGATGGATTTATTAGTCCATCAAATCGTAGGAATATGTGATTCATCAGAAAAAGGCATTATAGCTACTTTTTTCTGTATAACAGGATTATTAATAACTCGTTGGATTTATTTGAGACATTTCCCGTTAAGTGATTTATATGAATCATTAATGTTCCTTTCATGGAGTTTCTCCATTATTCATATGGTTCCTAAAGTGGGGAACCATAAAAATAATTTAAGCGCAATAACTGGGCCAAGTGCTATTTTTACCCAAGGCTTTGCCACTTCAGGTCTTTTAACTGAAATGCATCAATCCGCAATATTAGTACCCGCCCTACAATCCCAGTGGTTAATGATGCACGTAAGTATGATGTTATTGAGCTATGCAGCTCTTTTATGTGGAGCGTTATTATCAGTAGCTTTTCTAGTCATCACATTTCGAAAAAAACACAGATATTGTTGTTAAAACCAATCATTTATTAATTGGGACATTTTCCTTTGGTGAGATCCAATACTTGAATGAGAAAAGAAGTGTTTTACAAAACACTTCTTTTCCTTCATTTAGAAATTATCACAGGTATCGATTGACTCGGCGATTGGATCATTGGAGTTATCGTGTCATTAGTCTAGGGTTTATCTTTTCAACCATAGGTATTCTTTCGGGAGCAGTATGGGCTAATGAGGCATGGGGGTCTTATTGGAATTGGGACCCCAAGGAAACTTGGGCATTTATTACTTGGACCATATTCGCGATTTATTTACATACTAGAACAAATCAAAGTTTGCAAGGTGTTAATTCGGCAATTGTAGCTTCTATCGGATTTCTTATAATTTGGATATGCTATTTTGGGGTCAATCTATTAGGAATAGGACTACATAGTTATGGTTCATTCACATTAACAGCGAATTGAAGAAGGGACTTGAAGAATACATGGGAACATCAATCTCCAATATATAACGAAAATTAGTGTGAGTTTTTGAGAACCATTTGAATCAAGTAGTAATTCAAATGGTTCTCAAAAACTCCAGATGTATCTGATTACAATTCCAATTCACTTCATTTTTTTTTTTTCAGTGTACAGCGACCGATTTTGTAAATCACAGGATTATTTGACTTTATTTCTTATTTATGAAAACTATTTATGAAAGTAATTAGATAGAATAGCTTCTACCTTCTCAACTGATAGTGAGAGAACGAAATCGGGATAAATACCGATACCTATTACGGGTAGAAAGATACAGATCGAAACAAATAGTTCTCGCGGTCCAGAATCCACAAAGTAGGAGTTTGTAACATTGAATAGTTTGTATCCATAGAACATCTGGCGTAACATAGATAATGAATAAATAGGAGTTAATATCATTCCAATTGCCATTACAAAAGTAATTAGTATTTTTGGCATTAAAAGGTATTTTGGGCTGGTAATTATTCCAAAAAAGACTACCAATTCTGCAACAAAACCACTCATTCCTGGCAGTGCAAGCGAAGCCATCGAGAAGCTACTTAACATGGTAAATATTTTTGGCATTGGGGTAGCTATTCCTCCCATTTCATCGAGATAAACAAGACGTATTCTATCGTAACTCGTTCCTGCCAAGAAAAAGAGTGCAGCACCAATAAATCCATGAGAAATGATTTGTAAAATGGCTCCATTGAGTCCCATATCAGTTATGGAAGCAATTCCGATAATTGTGAAACCCATATGAGATACGGAGGAATAGGCTATTCGCTTTTTTAAATTGCGTTGACCGGGAGAAGTTGAAGCTGCATAGATTATTTGAATCGTTCCGACTATCATCAACCAGGGAGAAAATATAGAATGAGCATGGGGTAATAATTCCATATTGATCCGAACCAATCCATATGCTCCCATTTTTAATAAAATTCCAGCTAGAAGCATACATGTACTGTAATGTGCTTCTCCATGGGTATCTGGTAACCATGTATGTAGGGGTATAATCGGTGATTTGACAGCATAAGCAATAAAGAAGCCAAAATAGAATATTATTTCCAATGCCGCGGGATACGATCGATTAGCTGATGTTTCAAAATTTAATGTTGGTTCATTGGAACCATATAAACCCATACCTGGAACTCCCATTAAGAGAAAAATGGAACCCCCCGCAGTGTACAAAATGAACTTTGTAGCTGAGTACAGACGTTTCTTACCTCCCCACATGGATAAAAGTAGGTAAACAGGAATTAATTCTAACTCCCACATGATGAAAAAAAGTAAAAGGTCTCGAGAAGAAAATGATCCTATTTGACCGCTGTACATTGCTAACATCAGGAAATGGAACAATCGCGAATCTCTAGTAACTGGCCAAGCCGCTAAAGTAGCTAAAGTAGTGATGAATCCCGTCAGTAAAATGGGTCCGATGGAAAGTCCATCGATCCCGAGTCTCCAGTGAAAATACAAAATATTTATCCATTTATAATCCTCCTCCAATTGGATTAATGGATCGTCCAATTGGAAATGATAACAGAATGCATAGGTCGTTAGAAGGAGTTCTAACAAGCAGATGCATATAGTATACCATCTCACCACCTTATTTCCTCTATGAGGGAGAAAGAAAATTGATGAACCCGCGGATATTGGAAAAACAACAATTATTGTTAACCAAGGAAAATAACTCGTGGTAAAGACAAGATAGACTTTGACCATAAAAACCCGCGCTCGAAATAATATATTTTCTCGAGTACGGGTTTTTGTCGGTAAAGAAGAATCAAATGGATTCAAGTAGAGTTTTACGGAACGTATCAATAAGCTAGACCCATGCTGCGAGTTGTCTCATGCCATAAATAAACCCGGACACTCAAGAAATCTGTTGGACAAGCGGATTCACATCTCTTACAACCTACACAGTCTTCTGTTCTTGGAGCAGGAGCAATTTGCTTAGCTTTACATCCGTCCCAAGGTATCATTTCCAATACATCTGTGGGGCAGGCTCGTACACATTGAGTACATCCTATACATGTATCATAAATCTTTACTGAATGTGACATTGTGTCTATCAATTTTTTGAACGTTATCAATTTTCGATCTGGTAAAATCGGTAGTAAATGAATCATATATTGTAGATACCAGATGAATCAGTAGTTTACCAGAATTGATTTTTTTTTAGAATCAATTTACCTCTGGATCTGTTTAGGAAAGAGGACCAAGATACTTTGATTTCTTACGTTTCAGCAAACATGGTCATACGAGTCATATATGCTAATTTTAATTGGTGAATATAATATTATATATATCTGTCTTTTTTTATATCATTATGACTATTTATTCAACAAGTTCGATTGATTGATACGAGTTGATTTTCTGTTACGATGGATCGACGAAACAATAGCTGGCCCAATAGCTGCTTCAGCGGCTGCAATAGCTATAACAAAGATCGAGAAAATGTCTCCTTTTAATTGTCGACTATCAAATAAATCAGAAAACGTTACGAGATTCATATTAACCGCATTCAGTATAAGCTCAAGACACATAAGTGCTCTAACCATATTTCGACTTGTGATCAATCCATAAATACCAATAGAAAATAAATAGGCACTCAAAATAAGTACATGCTCGAGCATCATTGACCAACTCCTCATCAATCTCGATTCATTTCAATATGAACAACAATTTCACTGATTGACTCGAATATAAAACAAGTACGGAACAAAGGAAGGTATTGGTAATGGATCGAACTAAAACAAAACCCTTTTTAATTTAATATATGAACAATAAATATATAAATTGAATTGAAGCAAAATGGATGTAATAACAATACAAGAAGACAGAACAAGGCCTTATTTATTTTTATTTTAAATTTATTTTAATTTTATTTTGGATTTCTAATTCATTTCTAATTCTAAGTATTTATTACTGACGAGCCATAGCAATTGCACCTATCAAGGCAACTAAAAGAATTATAGAAATGAGTTCAAATGGAAGATAAAAATCTGTTGATAAATGAATCCCAATTTGTTGAACATTACTTATCAGGTCCTGCTCTATAATCTGGTTTGATCCTGTAGTCCAAATAATCCCATACCATGACGTATCTGAAATAGTAGTAATTAGTGAAAAAAGAATACTTGTACAAACCAGTGAAGTGACCCCATCTCCAACGGTCCAAAGATAGAAATCATTGTAATATTCTGAACCATTCATGAACATCACAGCAAATATGATTAAGACATTTACAGCTCCCACGTAAATAAGGAGCTGTGCAGCAGCTACAAAATAGGAGTTAGATAGAATATGGAATAAGGATATACAAACAAGAACCAATCCCAATGAAAAGGCAGAAAAAATGGGATTGGTAAGTAATACCACTCCTAGACCCCCTAGTATAAGACCTGATCCCAAAAATACTAAAAGAATATCATGTATTGGCCCAGGTAAATCCATTATGTATAAAATAAGAGATAAAAAAAAGTTGAAATATTTCATGACCTTACTGACCCAGCCAGGAAAAAAGAGGTTACCTTGTTTTTTTCTTGTATATGATACGTTTCTAATTGAATCGTAATGGGGTCTGGATTGAGGTAGATACAGTTATTGGACTAATTCCACTTCTGTATCCGAAAGAGTAGTTCGGAGTTTGATATTCCGAAATCATCATGACTATATTCATATATTCTAAATCCAAATCAAGCCGCGATTCTCACCAATCAATAGTTATGATTTGTAGTTACTGACCAACCAAAATGAAAGAAGCTTCACTCCTTTAGATCAAAAATGAATCTTAGTCATTGGTAATCGTTATTGAATCAAGGGGTTTATCTGTGGTTATTTTAATTTGAGTCGAATTCATAATTGTTCGAATTGTGTAATCCCCAATTACTGACATTGGTAACCGACCCAAAGCAATTTGATTATAATTCAATTCGTGACGATCATAAGTGGAAAGTTCATATTCTTCAGTCATTGATAGACAGTTTGTTGGACAATACTCGACGCAGTTACCACAAAATATACAGATTCCAAAATCAATACTATAATTAAGCAACCGTTTCTTTCTAATATCTGTTTCCAATCTCCAATCAACAACGGGTAGATCTATGGGACATACACGAACACATACTTCACAAGCAATGCATTTATCAAATTCAAAGTGGATTCGACCACGGAAACGCTCTGATGTGATCGATTTTTCATAAGGATATTGAATAGTTATAGGTAAACGATTCGCGTGGGATAAGGTAATCATGAAACTTTGACCAATGTACCTTGCAGCTCGTACTGTTTGTTGACCATAATTCATGAACCCAGTCATCATAGGGAACATATCGTGGCTATCCATGAATAATTTGATATTTCTTTCTCTTGCTTAAGGGAGGTTATGAATCTAGAGTATCATATACTGTTACAGTGAAAGGAGTTGGGAAGAAGTTGTCAATAATAGATTACCCAGAGAAATGGGTAAAAGAAATTTCCATCCAAGATTTAATAGTTGGTCCATTCTCATCCTAGGTAAAGTCCATCTTGTTGTGATAGGAATGAACAGGAACAAATAAGCTTTAGCTAATGTAATAAGGATACCAATCGTTGTTCCAAATACTCCCCCCGTTTTATTTATTCCGAAAAGTTCAGGAATGAATATGTACGGAATAGAGAGATTCCACCCGCCCAAGTAAAGAACTGTTACAAATAATGAAGAAACTAGTAGATTTAGGTAAGAAGCAACGTAAAATAAACCAAATTTGATACCTGAATATTCGGTTTGATAACCCGCTACTAATTCTTCTTCTGCTTCTGGTAAATCAAAAGGTAATCTCTCACATTCTGCTAGGGAAGAAATTATAAAAACTATAAACCCTATGGGTTGACGCCACAGATTCCATCCCCAAAACCCATATTTTGACTGTGCCTCAACTATATCAATTGTACTTGAACTGTTAGATAATCATAGTCGATGATAACATCACTGTTCCCATCGCTATTTCAGAACCGTACATGAGACCTCAGCTTCATACGGCTCCTCGATGGCCACAAATAAATCTAAGGACTGATTCAGTATTACCTCGGCATTTTTTGAGAGTGAATAGAGTAAAGATGCATCAGGGAGTCCCTAATTAGACCAATGGAATTCTGTCTGCTATAATAACAAATTCAAAGTGCTTCCGAATTGCTCTCATAATTTATTTTATAATTAATATTACAATTTATCTTTGTTCAGTAATAGCTTAATCTTTCAATAAAATACTCGTTGTATCAATAGATATTTCTACCCATATCTTTCGATTACGAAAAAGAATTAGACACTCTACATTAGTTCATTTCATGAATCATGATAAGAAGCCTATCTGTATTAATACGGATGGGATGGAGGAAAGAAAGAATAAAGAAAGATCTATTACTATTTATTTTTCCTATTGCATTCCATTTCTTTCGTTCCTGTTCTTCTTTCGCAGAAGAGGGGATTCTCAAAAAAAAAATAAAGGATTACTTCGTTCCCGATAGTCATTTCTTTAATCAGTGGATAGGAGCATACTCTGGATCGGAATCATGGGGAAGTACTGCTTGATCATTTCTACCAACTTAAAGCCCTCATTATGATTCCTTTTATGCAAAAATATCCCTTTGGTTTTTGATACCTTACATTATTTCCATGACGAATCCTTTGTGTACCTTGGTGTTCCTAACCGTCCACTCATTTTTGATTGATTCCCGATATGATAATGCATACAATAACAATTGTAGAAACTCCATACAGTTGATCTTTTGCACCCGCTTCAAGTCATGATGACTAATCAACCAATCTTGGGGTAAACAGTTTCCACCGCTTATCTTTACTTACACTTTCCTCTCGTACATAGGGAATGAGAATCAATCTTCTTACTGCGAATTCATAAGCTGTTTTGTTTCACTCATATAACCATCTCGTTTAGTTCATCAACCTAAATGGTGAATAAAAAAATCAAGATATCTATTCAATACATTCAACCTCTTTCCTAGAAATAAAGGAAAGAAATAAAAGTTAATGTTGCAACGAATCACACGTAGAGATATTGATAACACACATGGAGTTAATGGTATTTCATAACTAATAGATTGAGCAGCAGCTCGTAGACCACCTGAAATATTTATTATTCGATCCATATCCTGACATAAGAAGTCCAATAGGAGCAATACTGGAAATGGCGATCCACAAAAAAACACCTATACCGAGATCGGCTAGAACAAGGCGATAGCCAAAAGGAATTACTGAATAACTTAGTAGAATTGATATGACCGCTATGGATGGCCCGATACTGAATAAACGAATATCTCCTCTAGATGGGAGAAGATCCTCTTTGAAAAGCAGTTTTGTCCCATCCGCTAGAGCTTGAAGAATTCCCAAGGGACCAGCATATTCAGGCCCAATACGTTGTTGTATCCCTGCGGATATTTCTCTTTCTAACCACACAATCACGAGTACCCCTATTGTGATCCCCGATACGGGAGTAAAAATAGGGACAAGCGTCCCTATAAGGCCATAGCCTTCTTTTAAAGATTCCGATCTGGAAAAAGAATTGATAGCTTGTACTTCTGTCGTATCAATTATCATTTCAACGATCAACTTCTCCCATAATGATATCTATACTACCTAGTATCGTCATGATATCAGCCAATTTCATTCTTTTAACTAGCTGAGGAATAATTTGCAAATTTATGAAACCCGGTGGACGAATTTTCCATCTCCAGGGAAAAACACTATTATCTCCTATCAGAAAAATTCCTAATTCTCCTTTTGGGGCTTCTACTCTCACATAAAGTTCTTGTTTTAACAATTCAAAGGTGGGAGAAGGTTTTTTACTAATGAATCGGTATTCAAAATCGTTCCATTCAGAATCCTTTGCTCTATCAAAGCGTCGTACTTCTAAATTCTCATAGGGTCCCCCCGGAATTCCTTCCAGAGCCTGTTGAAGAATTTTTATAGATTCCGTCATTTCACTGATTCGTACTAAATAACGAGCTAATGAGTCTCCTTCTTTTTGCCATTGGACTTCCCAATCGAATTCATCGTAACACTCATAATGATCAACTTTACGAAGATCCCATTGGATTCCGGAAGCTCGTAGCATTGGTCCCGATAAACCCCAATTTATTGCTTCCTCTCCACCAATAATGCCCACTCCTTCAACTCGTTCCAAAAAAATAGGATTCCGCGTAATAAGCTTTTGATATTCAACAACTCCTGTTAAAGAATAATCGCAGAAATCCAAACATTTATCTATCCATCCGTGAGGTAGATCAGCAGCTACTCCTCCGATACGGAAATAATTATGCATCATTCGCATACCTGTGGCAGCTTCGAATAGATCATATAGCAATTCTCTCTCTCGGAAAATATAGAAGAAAGGAGTCTGTGCACCGATATCTGCCATAAAAGGCCCAAGCCATAACAAATGAGAAGCTATACGACTTAGCTCCAGCATAATAACTCTGATATAACTGGCTCTTTTAGGTACTTGAATATTTCCCAATTGTTCGTGGGCATTTACCGTTATTGCCTCTGTGAACATAGTAGCTAAATAATCCCAACGTGTTACATACGGCAGATATTGTATAATTGTTCGGTTTTCCGCAATTTTTTCCATTCCTCTGTGTAAATAACCCAATATAGGTTCACAGTCAATAACATCTTCACCATCTAGAGTAACAATGAGTCGAAGAACACCATGCATTGATGGGTGGTGAGGGCCCATATTGACTATCATGAGGTCTTTTTTTGTAGCCGGTACAGTCATATGCTTTCTTCCCCGATTCATTATTCCATGAATTGTTGAAAACGAAACAAAGTTCATCAAAATTCAAGATCTAATAAACCAAAAAATTCAAATGAATCCTCAAATTAACGATTTTTTGGCTCCCGAATATCCAACTGACCAATTAATTCCTTATAACGTACTCTATTTTTTTTTGACAAATAAGCCAGCAGCCGTTGACGTTTTCCCAGAATTTTTCGCAGACCTCTCTGAGATAAATAGTCTTTTCTGTGAAATTCAAAATGTGCAGTAAGTCTCCGTATCTTATTGGTGAAATTGAATACTTGAAATTCAACAGACCCTTTGTTTTTTTCTTTTTCTTCTTGCGGAATAACCGAGATAAATAAATTTTTTACCATAAAAAAGAATAATTCTTCTCTCTTTTTTTTTTTCTTTCGTTCCCACAAATATGGATTTTACCGATCAGGAATAATAATAAAATGATAATGCCAGTCATTTCGATCTGGTACACACAATAATCTGGATTTATTCATATAATAACTTTTTCTATTTAAATTGAATTAATAAATCCAATTTAATTTGTAATTTGATTCGGATACAATACATAGAAAGGGATGGTACATTTCTGGACCCACGAAAGAGAATGATTTGGGTTTAAGAAGATTCTGTTGATTCATTCCTAGGTCCAATTGATACGTCATTGAATCAGTATCATGTGTCAGAATGTAATGTAACACAACGTGTGTGTACACCTGTCTGTCTTCATATATCGGCTATGATACATGATGTATATAAAATGTACCATTAACTAATTCTGAATCGTGGATACATATATATTCTTGACATACTGAAACGACTGCCATTATTCGTATCAAACCAATAGCGATTCATACAAGCTAAATCTTCTAATCGATAATTGGGCCAAAGAAATAATTTGAATTGAATGAATTTATTTGTATCTGTATCAAGACACTTGTCCTCATCCAAAAATTGCCCAGAGTTCTTTACGTTATTCTCATTGAAAAATACTGGATTTATATCCACAATATTCTCATTACTGAAATTGAAACACATTAAAATTCTCAATTTTCTACGACGTCTAGGAGATAGAATATTTTCAGGAACAAGAAAATCATAATGATTTTCATCTCCATTCATAAGCATCTTTCCATGTTGTGCAATAGATCCATTGAAAGAATTCTCATCAACATATTTTTTTTCTCGACGTTCTCGATTAGTTTGGTGTTTACTCTTATGGACCAATGAAATGCCTATGGTTTGATACATAATAAATTGTCCATCCCGTTTTATAGACAGGCGGGCTGGTTCAATAATAAATATTCCCCTTTTTATCAATTCCGTAAGAGTGAGATCCTTCTGAATCAACATTACGTCCAGGCGCATTTCTCCTCTTTGAATAGAGGATATAGCAATTTCCCTTGGATTTATCAGTCTAAGCAGGAGGCAATATACCTTGATATTATTGATCATTCTTTGATTCAAAGAATCGTCCCATCTCAATTGAAAAAGCAAATATCTTTTTAGGAAGAACTCTAGTTCTGCTTCTCTGTTGCTCTTGTATTTTCTTTTCTTTCTCCTTTTTTTAATGTCTGATTCCGCGTAATCCTTTTCAACATATTTTTTTTTTTTTTGTGCATCTGATTCAAGATTCTCTTGGTTTCGTGCATCTGATCTAATATCCCCTTGGCCCGGCTGTTCTTCTTCTTTTTCTTTATTTCGGTTCTCTAATTCAAGATATTCTTTTTGATTAGATGATATACGAAGATCTTTTTTTTGATTTTCACTAATGTTTTTATTTTCACTAATGTTTTTATTTCCATGAAAATTTAAAAGAAGTAATTTGATTGGTATGATCCATGGTTTCATTTTATATGTATCATAAAGTCGCACAAATTCTGGGAAGAACCAAGATTCCAGATTCGATATGGGACGATATCGCATTTCTTCATTCATTCCCATCCAATCAAAAAAGTTTTTTTTTTGATTGGGTGGGTTGATTTCTTGATGAATCGTGAAATAAAAAAGATCTTTTTTATCAATTATTTCATAATCATTAATCCCATTCTTAGTATTTTTATTAATATTGGTCCCAGTATCCATATCGGTCCAGGTATCAATATCGATATTTTTTCTAAGACAAAAATGCAGAATTCTCCACTCAAAATATTTTCTATCCGGATTTTTACCCGTATCCATAATAGACTCTTCTTCTAGATAATCACTAATAGCTATATCCCCCAGTACATAACATGATTCGGGTTTAGGTGTGTTGTCATTATAGGGAATCTCTCGGCCCCCATTTACTTTTAACGGGGATACATAAATATATGAGCTCTTCCTATCCTCATAATTAATATATTTACACGATAAAAGATCATATCTGTAGTGTTTTTTAAATTTTTCTTTTTGACTCGGCAATGAATTCACCGCGCAATCATTTTCTTTCTCGTAATAAATGAATTGGTCTTTTTCTTTTTCATATGAATCCCATTTTTTGGAATCTTTATTTTCAATCGTACGACGATGATTGACTCTAGTTCGCCATTTTTTCGATACTAATCTAGACCATCTATTCTGAGATAAATTGTATTGATAATGACGCTTTAACCAGTTTTTCCATTCATTCATTCTGGAATTCGAAAATTTCTTATGTCTTGGTTTGAAATCAAAAATTCCTCGTGTACCCAAATAGTCCTTTATTCTATGCTTAATAAAAGGAGATGCGCCATGATATTGAAGTACAGATATCAAGTGATACTTGTTAATAACTTCTTGGTTTTGTGATAATTTGTAAAATACATATGCTTGGGACAAGAAAGATAAGTTACAATAAATCTGTGAATTATTATTTCGAATATTCGAAATAGAAAGTGACTTTTGGATAGTCAAAATAAACTGAGTTGTATTTTGATTTGTTTCATCAATTCCTTCTTTATTTGTTTCATTATTGTAAATATATTTATCGATAAGATTTTTTGTTGATTCAAGGAAAAGTTGTGTATTAATCCTGGGAATGTTAATGGCACATAGAAAGATATCTATGTATATTCTTTCAATGAAATATTTTATAAAATATTGCGATTTACGTATTAATCGGGCACTTCTTTTTTTTGATCTCTGCCAAATATGTTTCTGTGATTCCGATCTTTCATCATCAAAACTTGTCTTGTTAGGACTAATATTTATATCTGTATCTGTAGTTAGAAATATTTTTTTCTTGTCTTTTTTTATTTTTTCTATTTGATTTTTGATTTTGGTTGTACTATCAGTCAGATCTTTCATTTTTTTTTCTGTCAGTGAATAATTTGTCCAATCCATGGATCTAATTTGAATAGTCGAGTCGTGAGTAATCTTATTACTGATTATGAAATCTTTTCCAGTTTCACTCGGTTGATAGCCTTTCCTCAACCCAAATAATAAAATTGAGTTCACTTTTGTAAGCTCTTTCATTATTCTTTTTATAAATAGAACTATTTTGATAACCCATCTTATTTTTTCTTTTGAGACCTTTAGACAACATTTTGTTCTTTCTTTTAAAATTCTGAAAACTCGAAAATATTTTTTTTGAACTTTTCTCGTTTTTTTTTCGAGTTCTTTAAAAATGGGTTCAAAAAAAGAAGGTTCTTTTCGTGGAGAACCAAAAGGTAATTCAGTTTCCATTCCCCAGACCGTTAAAAAACAAAAATTTTCTATTTTTCCTTTGTTTTTCATTGGATCTCTATGATGAAATTGTAGTTTAGATCCCCGCCAAGGTTTCAGACAGAAAGGAAATAAGATCTTTATCTGAATCCCATCTGTTAACCAGTTTTTCGGAAATTCTGTTTCTGATAATTGAACACCATTATAGGTGCATTTAACATGCATTTCTTTATTCCACTCCTTCAAATCCTCGTACCACTCGGGAAATTGAAATAATAACATACGGCCAAGATTTTTAGCTATTATCAATGAAGGCAATATGATGTATTTTCTAAGAATCGATTGGGTTACTAACATAGAACCTCTTATTGCTTGAGCAAATATAATAGTATCCCAAGTTTCTGATATTGCTATCCGTTCATTCTCCTCTTTTTGCTCTTTCTTTTTTTTCTCTTTTTCTTTTGCCTCTTCCTCCTCAGAATCTGAGGTTTTGAGTTGCGGATCCTTTCCTATCCAATTCCTAAAAAGTGGATTAATCATTCCAGAGATATCAAAAGAGAAAAAAAATGTTTTGTCTATTCTGTCCAAAAAAAGCGGGGAATGCACATTTGTTTGAAACATTTCCCAAGTCACTGTTTTACGTCTTTGAGCGCGCATGGATCCTTTGATTAGATCCCGACGAAAATCCGATTGTTGTGAGTAACGTATCAAAGCCACTTCTTCCGCTTGATCACTATCATTATTAGTATTAGTACTAGTATGAGTATTGATATTCTGATCGTTATCAGTATAAATTACCACACGTTTGGCTTTTCTTGAACGAATACCAGGATCCTCCGTCGATCCTTCCTCATTTTCCGCCTCTTGTTCTTTCAAATCGTCGGTCAATTTATATGACCATCGAGGAACCTTTTTACCGATTTCCTTTATTCCAATGGATTTATTTCTAATAGTTTGATCGTTTGGATCAGTTTTAACTGCATCGAATAGAAATTTCAAACGTTTCATTTTATTTTCTGAGTCAAGTCTTCTTTGTTCGTCCAATAAAGTAAGTCCTTTCAAATTCAAACTAGGTCTTGATTCTTCAGCTAATTCACTGATTGAGTTCAAGGAATGATCAATGTCTGGCGATACTAATTCTTCATTAAATGCATCCATTTTATCTTCAAATTCTTGGTAATCAGAAAGATTGGGGAGGATACCATGAATCCTATTTATCCAAACCATTCCTATGGAATCCTCTGTCGAAATGATTGAATCATCCACGATTGGACGTGAATATCCTTTTTTTATTGTTCCACGATATGGTCCATTTAAAAAAGGATCATACACTCTAGGCA
>NW_027519655.1:5000-22500 GCF_043159265.1 Tasmannia lanceolata
GAGTCAAAGAAAAGGCGATGATTAAAATCAAGATTTCTACGGTACCCTAACCTTATGTCAAATCAAAAAAAATCAATAGAGGCAAAAGACGCTAGAGTAATGTTGTATCAGACTACTTGTCGCCTTGTAGTTGGATCTCCAAGTTTTTGGAATGTTCCAAATTCCACTTGAGCATCCAAATCAGGGTCAATACCAGCAAAAACATCTCTGAACAAGGTTCTAGCCCCATGCCAAATGTGTCCGAAAAAGAAGAGCAAAGCAAACGTAGCATGTCCAAAAGTAAACCAACCCTTGGACTGCTACGAAAAACACCATCGGATTTCAAAGTAGCACGATCTAATTCAAAAATTTCACCCAATTGGGCACGTCTAGCATATTTTTTCACAGTAGCAGGATCGCCATAACTGACCCCATTGAGTTCGCCACCATAGAACTCAACAGTTACACCTACTTGTTCGACACTATACTTCGATTCTGCCCTTCTAAAAGGAACATCCGCTCTCACAATTCCGTCTCCGTCTACCAAAACCACCGGAAATGTTTCAAAAAAAGTAGGCATACGACGTACAAAAAGCTCATGCCCCTCTTTATCTCTAAAGATGGGGTGTCCTAACCATCCAACAGCTATTCCATCCCCATTGTCCATTGAGCCTGCTCTGAATAATCCCCCCTTCGCCGGATTATTACCGATGTAATCATAAAAAGCTAATTTTTCGGGAATTTTAGACCAAGCTTCCGATAAACTCAGATTTTCGGCTAGCCCGGCTCCAACTCTTCGATATATTTCTTGCTGGAAGTATCCCTGATCCCACTGATAACGAGTGGGACCAAATAATTCTATGGGAGTAGTTGCTGAACCATACCACATAGTTCCAGCAACGACGAAAGCTGCAAAAAAGACAGCAGCGATACTACTAGAAAGTACAGTTTCAATATTGCCCATACGTAATCCTTTGTATAAACGTTGGGGCGGGCGGACACTAAGATGGAATAGTCCCGCCAATATCCCCAATGTCCCCGCTGCAATATGATGAGAGGCTATTCCTCCCGGAACAAAAGGATCAAAACCTTCTGCGCCCCACGCTGGATTTACAGATTGTACTTTTCCGGTTAGACCATAAGGATCGGACACCCATATTCCAGGACCATACAAGCCTGTTACATGAAATGCGCCAAACCCAAAGCAAGCCACCCCTGAGAGAAATAAATGAATTCCAAAGATCTTGGGCAAATCCAAAGAGGGTTTTCCCGTACGTTCATCACAGAATATTTCTAGGTCCCAATACACCCAATGCCAGATGGCTGCTAAGAAGCACAAGCCAGAAAACACAATATGTGCCCCAGCCACACCTTCGTAACTCCAAATACCCGGATTCGTTATAGTTCCTCCTGTGATACTCCAACCACCCCATGAATTGGTTATCCCTAAACGAGTCATGAAGGGTATAACGAACATACCTTGTCTCCACATTGGATCAAGGACGGGATCAGAGGGATCAAAAACGGCTAATTCGTATAGAGCCATCGAACCGGCCCAACCAGAAACTAGAGCTGTATGCATTATATGGACAGAAAGTAACCGACCGGGATCATTCAATACGACGGTATGAACACGATACCAAGGCAAACCCATGGAAATACCCCTTATTTTATCAAAGAAAAAATAGACACTATGTAACTTTATCACATTGGAAAAGACTGATTGATGCTATGGACCTCGCCTTTTCAGTGGATTATCTCAAAGCAAGAGTTAATATTTATTCCGTTCCATTGGTAATAATTTAACAATTCTGTTCGTAGGAACAAAGAGAAGCAGATCTATTCTATACTCGATAAGTACCAATACGCAATGGGGGGATTGATCCTATTTTTGTGAGCGAATGCATAGATACTTGTTCATCCTTCGAACGATCCATTTGTACGAATTTTCCTTTATTCAACCCGTCTTCTCCATGAACCTTCCAATCTATGGATAAAATACGATAAACGACAATATTATGAAGACAATAAACCCATTGTTACGTTTCCACATCAAAGTGAAATAGAGTACTTAATTTTTCTTTCATTTTATGCCTATTGGTGTTCCAAAAGTACCTTTTCGGAGTCCTGGAGAGGAAGATGCAGTTTGGGTTGACGTATAGTGCGACTTGTCAGACATATTGGGTCATATGGGATTTCCCCGTTCTCTCCCCCGATCGAGATATCCTCTGTTTCACCCAAGAAAGATTGATTAAACCATCAATAATTCAATTCGGAGCGTGAAGTGCAATGCAATTAGATCAATTTATTTGTTGGTTGGGGATCAATATTCTCAATTAGAAGAATTTATGGTTGGCTTGGACCAATAAAATGAAGTATCCAGGCTCCGTTCAAAAAATACCAAATTGGTAATCTATGTATGATTACTACTCGTATCATAAATGATCCCTATTTATACCTCTAAAACTACCAATTAATGGAATAATATGATTAGTCGAATATTTGGCGGAAGGCATGAACATGAAAACGAATTGAAAAAAAAAAGAAGTCGGAACAAAAAGAAGCGGTACTGTGATCATTTGTCCTATATGTGCAAATAGAATTCGGGCAGATCTTTACCCGGAGTAGAGCATAAACCTAAAAGAATTGAAGAGGCCCATTTAGGAACAAGAAAATTACATCGTGATTTGGATCTCGATGAAAGAATACATCAATGAGGGGTTAGTTCGATAAGTTCAATGAATTCTTTTTTTTTTTTCGCAATTTTGATTTTTTGAACCGTATGCATCCAAAGGTGCGTGTGCGGTTCCTAAGGGATACAATTTTGTCCTAATCAACCGACTTCATCGAGAAAGATTACTTTTTTTAGGACAAGAGGTTGATAGCGAGATCTCGAATCAACTTGTTGGTCTCATGGTATATCTCAGTATAGAGGATGATACCAGGGATCTGTATTTGTTTATAAACTCTCCCGGCGGATGGGTAATACCAGGAATAGCTATTTATGATACTATGCAATTTGTGCCACCAGACATACATACAATATGCATGGGATTAGCCGCTTCAATGGATCTTTTCTCCTAGTCGGAGGAGAAATTACCAAACGTCTAGCATTCCCTCACGCTTGGCGCCAATGAGTTTTTTTTTATTTGAGAAAAAAAAAAGAAGACTATGCCTTCGCCATATGGAATATGAATAATAAGTAATAATAGCATGGCACTTCGAGTTCGATATGAGCAAACTATTATTTTTTTTTCATAACATAACATGAGATTATATATCGAGATAGTAGTATGAAACAAAGGTTATTTACGATTTGATCTTATGTATCGGGGGTCCATTTCAGCGTCACAAACCTTTTTTTTGCTTTCACACCAGAAGCCTCTTTCCGATATTTATGTTATGAAAGAGTACGAAAATGAAAAAAAAAAAAGATCATTTTTTCCTTATTTGATCGGATCATAAAGAAACTTTGGGATTGCTGAATCACAGACGAGATAAATATATAAAGCAACGGAACCATCATAGTATTTTTTGACTCCTCCGAAAGGAAAGATGGTAAATGGATCATTCAACGATCTGGGTCTGATGGATTCTATTTGTCTCTTTCTTCGATGGAAGGGAAAAGGAAATTCCATTGCGGAGCCGTATGCAATGCATAAAAGATGCCTGTACGGTTGTTCAATTCTAATTCTATCTTTTTATTCTTGTTATTCTTTATCCCTTCCCTTCGACCGATCGTGCGAGATAGAGGAACCGTTCATTATGTTATATCATCAGGGTTATGATCCACCAACCTGCTAGTTCTTTTTATGAGGCACCCACAGGAGAATTTATCCTGGAAGCGGAAGAACTACTGAAACTCCGCGAAACCCTCACAAGGGTTTATGTACAAAGAACCGGCAAGCCTTTATGGGTTATATCCGAAGACATGGAAAGGGATGTTTTTATGTCAGCAACAGAAGCCCAAGCCCATGGCATTGTTGATGTTGTCGCGGTCGAAAATACCGGGGATTTCACATAAATTCTTGATTCCATTTCGAACCATAATTCGAATGAGCCGTGATTTGATATTTTATCTTCTTAACCTGGTAAAATATTATATGAAATGGAAGTAATTCATAATCATCCGGTTAGGATCGATCTAAACCAGCCCATTCTGTATACGATTCAGCATGCCAACTATTAAACAACTTATTAGAAACACAAGACAGCCAATCAAAAATGTCACGAAATCCCCTGCCCTTCGAGGATGTCCTCAGCGTCGAGGAACATGTACTAGGGTGTATGTGCGACTCGTTCAGATCATGATCTGGAACAAATGAGACGATTTTTCCAGTATCAATGACCAGTACCAATGAGTAGGATAGAATGGAAGAACTCCATTCCATTCACTATCTCAAAATAAAGATCTATCATATACCTCTATTGTGTATGGAATTTATGGTTTCCATTGGTGCAAATCCAATCACCTCGATTTGAGATGAAAATCAATTCCCCATTGGTAGCAAATGGTTATCCATTAAGCGGGGAAAATAGTATTTTAAAAGCAGAAAGATTATGCTTCTACTCTTGCAAGAACGGACTAACAGGGTTAGCTACCTAGCCAACCTTCATAATTAAATGCCGTCACTGTATGGATGGATCTCATTGTGAAAAGACCTATATACTGGATAATTTTATGGGTAGAGCCAAAGAGTGTGAACTGTACAAGTTACTAATAACATTGATTAAATGGGGGAAGGAGCTCCGGTGTATAGAGAGGACCTCACCGTTTAAGAAGTAATCATAGAAACGATGGAAGCCACTATTTATTTATTTCTCCATTTTTCTCTATTTATTACTACCTATTTACTAGATATTTTATATCTAATATCGGTACAATTTCTTATTCCGAGGTGAAATGCCTGGAAGAAATCAAAAATCGTGGTTGGGAAGGTCATAGTAGCAAAAGCCATTGGAATTTTTATTTTATACATCGGAAGAATCCGTTTTGTTACTAATAAACTAGGGGAGGGGAAAAGAATGACTGAAAGAAAAGAAATCAATTAGTTATTCATCAAGGTTTCATTTGATTCAATGACCAGAGTTAGGCGGGGATATATAGCTCGGAGACGTCGAACAAAAATTCGTTTATTTGCATCAACCTTTCGAGGGGCTCATTCAAGACTTACTCGAACTACTACTCAACAGAAAATGAGAGCTTTGGTTTCCAGTCATCGGGATAGATGCAGGCAAAAGAGAGATTTTCGTCGTTTGTGGATCACTCGGATAAATGCAGTAACTCGTGAAAATGGGGTATCCTATAGTTATAGTCGATTAATGCACGATCTGTACAAGAGGCAGTTGCTTCTTAATCGTAAAATACTTGCACAAATAGCTATATCAAATAGGAATTGCATTTACATGATTTCAAATGAGATTATCAAATAAGGCGACTGGAACGAATTCACCGAAATGATTTAAACGGAGTTCCCCGGAGAATGAACTCCGGGAAGGTAGAGTAGAAATGAATATGATAAATATTAGAAATGAACGAACACTTTTCAATAAAAAAAAATATTTTTTCTTCCCCATTCATTCTTTTTTTTTTTTTCTTACGACGCGACAATCAAGTATCTCGGCTTTTTCGAACAAAACCTCAATCTGAGTTTGAATTCCAATTAGAGTTTTGATTCAATTGAGAAGTAGGCCTATTTATTTCTGGTTTTAGGACCAGCAGTTCTAGGGGTCGACTCGGTTCTTTCAAATTGTTTCTCATTATTAAGAAAAGGTAACGAAGATAAAATACGAGCTTGTTTTATAGCAATAGTAATTAATCGTTGTTGTTTCAAGGTCAATCTATTCACTCGTCTAGATAATATTTTTCCTTGTTCACTAATAAATCGACTAATTAAACTCATATTTCTATAATCAATTCGATCCCCCGATCCAATTGGGGGCAAACGCCTACGAAAAGATCGCTTGGATTTACGAAAGGGTCGCTTGGATTTATCCATGATTTATTCCTTATCTCTAAAATCTTATTTCTTCATTCATTTCGGTTTCGGATCCGACCGAAATAGTAATAGTACTTGATTTGTTTATATTTTATATATCTATCTATATGTAATTTTGTCCTGTTCCTTGGAAGGGTGGAACAGACATTCTATTCTGTTCGATCTATTTCTTTATCTCCCCATGAATCGTATGCTTGTAACAATAAGGACAGAATTTTCTCAAGTCCAATCGACTAGGCGTATTGTGTCGATTCTTTTGAGTAATATATCTGGAAATGCCCCGCGATTCCTTATTTAAATCATTTCGGACACAACTGGTACATTCCAAAATAACTCTTATTCTGACATCTTTACCCTTGGCCATGAACCTCCTTTGGATTTTGGATTCCCTCCACTCTTCTATTTTCGATCTGAATCGAAGAATACGAAAAGAAGGAAAAATAAATAGAAGTTGCTAACTGATAACTCGAAATCCAATTATGAAAGATTTCGCTGCAATCAATAGAGTAATAATAAGTAATACAATTATTTCTAACTATCCATTATTTCTAATCCCAGTCAGTATTTCATTTACTATCTTGTATGCTCTTGAACAGCCTGTCCTAGACCCACATTTCTATTTCTGTTCTCCCTCTATTAATTCTATGCTGAGCCCGAGTTTCGCTGAGGTTTAATCCACTTTTCTTTCTCTTTCCTTCCTAAACAACTTAAAAAAAAAATTCAAAAGGGTGGATTAGTCACAGAGAATTTGTTGTATCTCTAATCTTCTTCACCCCTTCCCATGTCAATAACTAGAATGAAAAAAAGGGGAATGTCAACGCATCTGGGAATAAACGATTGATCTCTATCAATAGACCTGCTAAAGACCCGAACCATAGCGTAGTTAGCACAGGTGCCACGGAGAGATATGTTTTTATATCTCGCATTGAAAATCCTCCTTCTTTATTGGAATACATATATGATCAGATGTATCTGTAGCTAAAGATCACTTGTATTTGTACACGAAATCCCTAATCCCGAACTAAAATGAAAATGAATATGTACAATAATCCGGTGGATTAGATCTACTTGTCCCTAAAACAGAAAAAGATGACCCTTTCTTACTGAGCATTACCGATAAATATTCATTTTTTTATACGTTAGGTTTCATATGTATATAATTCTTTGATTATATGAAATCAAAAAGAAGAAATGGCAAGAGAAATTGTCTCTAGATATTAGGAAATAACGATGTGGAAAACAAGACAAGGATTCCCTACAATGAAACTGTACAACAATTGAAAGGGATGTAGCGCAGCTTGGTAGCGCGTTTGTTTTGGGTACAAAATGTCACGGGTTCAAATCCTGTCATCCCTACCTATTACTTCTCCTATGGGCAGTAACGAGGGATCAGTTGAGATCGATTCAAATTGGACTGGACTGGACATAATTTTGCATTTTATGATACTACATGCATGCAAGGTGTATTGGGGGTACAAAAAGAATCCCTTTCTTTACAGTTGTATCTCCTGTCATAAGAAAGCGCTCTTAGTTCAGTTCGGTAGAACGTGGGTCTCCAAAACCCGATGTCGTAGGTTCAAATCCTACAGAGCGTGATTCTGTTTTTGTAATGTTGAATCACAATAAAATAACTTTACTAACTTGAACTGCAACCTGAATTTGACCTCCTGCAGCTTAAGAAGGAGGTCAATCAAAAAAGAGATGTTACTCAATCAAAGGTCCAACTGATCTCCGCGTCTGTATTGTAAATATGCAGTTACGAATAATCCGGCCAAAGTAATAGGAATTAGACCTAAGACGATTCCAAATAGAAAAACTTCAATCATTTCAATTTGTTGGAAAGGGTAAAAATAGAGGTAATATCTATCCCTAAATATTACTCCGAATCACCCATGAATCTCAATGATCAAGAATTGGTAATTAACGCGGGAAGGAACTATCGAATACCTGAAATCTCACAGAACTATTTATTTTGATGAATTATTCATTCAATTAATTTCAAATAAGTCGTATCTTGCTCAGACCAATCAATAGAGCTGGGGTTATAGTTGAAGCAGCTAGTAGAAAACCGAAATAACTAGTTATAGTGGGCATGAAGGAGCTAAATGAGATACGTTCTTTTTTTTTTACATATGTTTATAAAGCACTTACCTAAGTTTCAATTTTTGCGAGATGTGATGATCAGAAAAAATACCAATTGACAGAATCAGTTCCAATTGAAAGTTCTTGATTCATCAGTCATTATAGACGGCACTGACAAAGATAGAGTAGCAGAGGTAGAAAAAAAAAAAAAGATTGATTTATCATCTGTGACATCTACCAATGTCGGGATTTCAAATCAACAGATTCATTGAGCAACTCGTGAGTAAAGTAATAGTCAGAAGAACTGTGTCGTGTAACTTCATTCAAAAATGAAATTATCTTTGAATAACTATAGAATAAAAGAATTGGATTTCAAAAGAATTTCCATTTTGACCATTTATTTCTTTTCTTTTTCAATTTATCAATTCCTATTATCCTTTTAGGTTCCACAGTCTGTCTTTCCATATCATGGAGTTCCATCCTTGTAGCTAGGTCAAGAAGGAACCTTTGGATCTAATCCAGTAATGGTTGCATCACGAATATTGATTGTTCAAACTATTTATTGTTTCTTCTCTTTCTTTCATCGAATACTATCTACTACTGTAGAACCAACCAATTACTTGAAATGAAAGGATTAGAAAAAAAGAAAAATATCTTTTCTACAACCATGAGAGGGGATTTCTATATTTTGCATCTAATTGAATTGTGTGGAATATGATAATCTCGTTCATTAATTATTAGAACTAGAACCCGTTGACTCAAACTTTACTAAGAACTTCAGTTTCTAGTCCAAAGCCAATACTTGAAACCCTATACTACAGAAATTTGATCAATTTTTGATTGAATGACACGCGGTTCCGCATAGACAAGTAACAAGAAAGGAAAAGGGGAATTATGTACCATTTCTTTTCGATACTGATTGAAACTGCGTTGCTGTGTCAGAGGAAGGATAGCTATACTGATTCGGTATACTCTAAATACACCTTCGGTACAATATTGACGATCTCACAAAGATGAAATATCAGTAGTTTTCCATTTACTGATCCCATCTTTCAAGGAATCGATCCCCCTTTGACTGTACAAGAATATGTGGAGCTCAGCATGTCTGGAAGCACGGGAGAACGTTCTTTTGCTGATATTATCACCAGTATTCGATACTGGGTTATTCATAGTATTACTATACCTTCCCTATTCATTGCGGGTTGGTTATTCGTCAGCACGGGTTTAGCTTATGATGTGTTTGGAAGCCCTCGGCCAAACGAGTATTTCACAGAGAGCCGACAGGGGATTCCATTAATAACTGGCCGTTTTGACCCTTTGGAACAACTCGATGAATTTAGTAGATCCTTTTAGGAGGCCTCAATGACCATAGATCGAACCTATCCAATTTTTACAGTGCGCTGGTTGGCCGTTCACGGACTGGCTGTACCTACCGTTTCTTTTTTGGGGTCAATATCAGCAATGCAGTTCATCCAACGATAAACCTAATCTGAATTATAGAGCTACGACACAATCAAACCCGAACGAACAAAATGTTGAATTGAATCGTACCAGCCTCTACTGGGGGTTATTACTCATTTTTGTACTTGCTGTTTTATTTTCCAATTATTTCTTCAATTGAGAGAAAGAAAGAGAATAGTAGGAATTCTCTTATCCCATTCGGAAGGATATCATCCTCATAATTATCCATGACTGTTTATGTCTCTAGCATGACCACTTGATGAAATGTGGAGGGAAGCGGGGTAAATGGCCGATACTACTGGAAGGATTCCTCTTTGGCTGATAGGTACTGTAACTGGTATTCCTGTGATTGGTTCAATAGGTATTTTCTTTTACGGTTCATACTCCGGATTGGGCTCATCCCTATAGTGATCGGATGAGAACCGGATTGTGGACATGAAAAAGTAAGAACTCAACAGGACCTTACCCCTCGAATCAGACAAAACAAAGAGGGGTAAGGTCCTGTTGAGTTCTTACTCTTCCAGCGAGACTTTGATCCATTTCATAACATAAAGGTTGGAAATTCATTCAGTCAACATAAGAAGAATATTTGATTCGTAGAAATGACAAAACGGATCCTTTGCTTCGATCCGATGTTTAAAACCACCCCATTCCTTTGTTTCTAATGATGTTTTTGAAGAATTTAATCCCTTGATTGTCATAGTATCTGTTCCTCTATAGTATGGACGGACTCTTCCGAAGCAAGAAGAAAGAAGGAATCAATCGATTTTATGGATGACACAATATGGATTTCTACAGATGAGACATTCTTCAAATCAATTCCAATTAGTATGGAAATGAACCTTACTCCATAAATAAAATTTCAAGCAAAAGACACTTAATTTAATGCCCGAGTGTGGTGAAAAAAAAAAAGTGAAAATCTTGGATTTTTGCACATATCCAAATCCTTATTGATTATCTCATCACAGCGAAAATTTGCTTTTTTTTTTTTTATAAGTTCATTGAAGAAGTTCTATTTGCTCAATGAGTGATTCCCCCCGCCCCCCCCCTTTTTTTTTGTTTGTCCACTACTGCTTATGAATCTAAAGAAAGAGGTTATAATAGTCCTGGAAAAGAAAATCGTAATCTTTAACGAACAGGATCAAGAATCATTATTATTTCCACACAGGAAAAGGGTGAAAAATTCCTTTTCTTGTGTGGAAGATTAGTAAGACGAGCAATCCCTCCTAGAATCATTTGTTACTTTCATTTATTCCTTGCCATTTATTTTCTTCCTTGCCTATTATCTAATAGAATTCGATTCTATTAGGTACAATAGAATCAAAAACTATTGATGCATTACATGGCATTTATAATCTGGGATTAAGAGGCCTGGCATAGTCACACCACTCCAATTTTTTTTTTGAAAAAAAAAAAAATGTCAAGTAGCCTTCTTCAGAATATACATATTATTACTAGGAACGGGGCACAAACAATTCCTGACATCTCGCCGAAAAACAGTATAAAGAAAAAAGCTTTTCATTATTTTTTTGATCATACATAATTGCATCGATCAACAATAGTTCGTCTCTTTTTACCAATTTGATGGATCCATGTATCTAGAAATTCATTTCGGACAATTGAACCTTCTCAAACTGTTTCTTTTTAAGAACCAAAAAGATTTGTGCCAGAATAACAGATACCAAAAAGAACAACAACCCTTGGACACGTAATGGATCTTGAAGTACTATTTCTGCATCTCCCTGACCAAATCCACCCACATTAGGATTACTCGTTAATGGTTGATCAAGCTTGATAGATTCACCCTCTGAAACAAGAAGTTCCGGTCCTGGAGGTATAATATCAATTACTTGGTGTCCATCCGATGCATCAGCTATGGTTATTTCATACCCCCCTTTTTCTTTACGTACTATTCTGCTTACTATACCCGCTCCTGTAGCATTATAGACTGTATTGTTACTCTTACCCCCATCGGGATAAATCTGGCCCCTTCCCCTGTTCCCACCTACGTATATAGGATATTTTAAGAAGTTAACGTCTTTCTTAGTAGCAGGGTCCGGAGAAAGAATGGGAAAGACGATTTCACTATATTTCTGACCAGGAACAGGACCTATCACAAGAATATTTTTTTTAGTGGGGCGATAACTCTGAAAAGACAGAGTGCCTATCTTTTCTTTCATCTCGGGAGAAATACGATCGGGGGGAGCTAATTCGAATCCATCGGGTAAAATAAGAACAGCCCCCACATTCAAAGACCCCTTTTTACCATTAGCAAGAACTTGTTTCAGTTGCATATCATAAGGGATTCTAACAACTGCTTCAAATACAGTATCAGGAAGCACAGCTTGTGGAACCTCAATATCCACGGGTTTATTAGCTAAATGGCAATTGGCACATACAATACGCCCAGTTGCTTCTCGTGGATTTTCATAACCCTGCTGCGCAAAAATAGGATATGCATTTGAAATAGATGTCCTAGTTATTACATATATCATGATCGATACGGAAATGAATCGAGTCATTTGTTCCTTTACCCAAGAAAAGGTATTTCTATTTTGCATGGTCCAATCATTGATCCCGGAAATTTCTACAATAAATTAGGTAGGTAGCTAATATAGTTAGTATAGTATAGTTCCCTATCCACGATTCTGATATTGTACTGGAATAATTGTACTGGAATATAGGAGGAATCGAATTCCCTGGACGGGTAAAAGTATAAAGAGTGGGATTATTTGATTGATATCAGCGGATCAAATGAGTTCTTCATTCATTCATTGAATGATAAATGACTACAAGTGAAGGAGATACACGATTTAAATAATGGAAGATCCAATATTTCAAAATTGTATCTAGAATGACTGGAAAGGTAGAAACAAGACCAGATATAATTTGATCGTTATGGGAAAATCCAAAATCTTTGTAGATCGAGCCAATCATTAGTTCCCAACCATAAGGCGAGTGGAATCCGATACATAAATCAGTTAATAAAAGAATAGAAAAAGCTTTTATTGTGTCACTTAAGTTATAGAGGAATTCCTGAACCCAAGAATTCAAAATGAGAAGTTCTTCATTACCCAGAATAGAATAACCGCTTAGAATAGCGAAACAGATTATATTTGCCGAGAAATCCAAAATGATATGGATATGATCTTCATTGTGCATTTTGATCAATTGTATCGTTTCTTTGTGGATTCCTATACGAAACTTTTGTATCTGTGTCTCCTGGTAGTCCTTTATCATTTCGTCCAACAGGAATAGTTCTTCTAATTCTATGAATCTTTCTAGAACGTTATTTTCTTGAATATCATTCAAAAAAGTTTCGGATTGCCTGGTATTCCACCAATGAGTAACCCAAGGTTCCAGACTTTTATTAAATGAGAGAGAGATCCACCAGGGCAAAAAGACTATAGATGCAAGATATGGGAGGGGAGTCAATGCTTTTTTCTTTTTTGGCACTTTTTTTTTTTCATTGTTTAGTCCTTGGATCTGGAAAGAATATAGAAATAGAATCAAATAAAAATGAAATGAAAAAATAAGGGCCCATTTCAAATGAAAGAAATAATCAAATATTGTTTCCAGATATCCCATGGTCAAATTCGAACCAATTGCATCTTCATTTGTTCCTTTCGATGAATGCAACCACTTGAAGTAATGAATATTATTCGGATTTTGAGACAAAAAAACTCCCCCTCGATCAATCAATTATTTCGAAATGTTTGGCTGGCTACCCACAGCCCAGGAATAATTGAAGGGATATTTTTGAAGAATATTGATGATGAAATCCGAAAGGAGTGGCAAAAGGAGAGAGAAATTGGATGGTTATGAAAGATCCAATCGTTTGGCCATCAAGGAGCAAAAGAGAGGATAAGATAAAAAGAAAGATCGATTGACAAATGACAAAAGGGAGATAATTTATGAGAGATGATCCATCTGTATCTAACGTATCAATTCAAAATATTGGGCCTAAAAAGATGAATTCTGTACTGTATTCCGAAATGTTCTGATATGTGTGATGAATACATACTTATTGGACTTCTTACTAATATGAAAGAATTGAGTTGAGTTCCATATGCATAAAAATAGTTTTGGTGGACAAAACTTGCTTCTTATTATGGTTGTTCCATATATGCCTGCTTGCTTGCTTTATTCTATAGGCCACAGTACAGCGGCATTACCAACAGAACGGGTGAAATAGAATCTAACATGATTTGCTCGAATGAACGTTCCGAAGAAACTTCGCTTATATTAAAAGTAAAAGGGGATTCCTGAGCTCCTTCCCTCATACTGAGAAAGAAAACATTCATTCTTCATCAGTTTATTTCAAAATACTTCAATTGGTACACGCAAGAAATAGGCCGATTCGGCAGCTTTTTGTTCAATTTCTCGTGGAGTCAAATTCTCATCAGTTCGAGTCAAGGGGATAGCTCCCTGGCCTCTAATTTCCATATAAAGGACACGACGGGAATAAAGGCCCTCTTTAACTTCCATTCTGATCGACTGGATATCTCTCATAAGAAATCGAAGGAAGATTCGACGATTTATTCCAGGAAATCCCCAACGAAAAATACACACGACCCCTTCTTTTCTATCGAATCGATCATAACCACTACCCACATTCCACGAAATTGTGCACCACAAATAGGAACTAATGAACAGACCCGCGATCCCATAAAAAGACATCACGATCCCTTGTGGAAAAAAAATTATTTGCTGAGACGGGAATAAGGATATCAAATTCCTACCAAGATAACTGGAAGTTCCAACCAATAAGAATCCTAGCGAACCTAAAAAAAGGATAAAGGCCCAGCAGAAATTACTTGTTTTTCGAGACCCCGTTATAAGTTCTATCCATATACGTTCTGATCGCCAGTTCATACTAGATCCAGTTGCATTCTATTGGAATTGAGAGAATAAGCCAAATGAATTTGACTTTACCTTTTTGGCTCCCGAAGTAACTCTCATCAACTAGCACTATTATGATGTGAACCCTTAGCAGTAATTCATCGAATTGGTTAGATATAAAATAATAACATCCCCTTCATATGATCCCATTATGTATATCTACATAACATATAGATACATTTACTTTCTATTTCAGATATAGATATCCGCCGATCTATTTTAAAACAGCTATACCCGCATATACATGCATTTATCCATAGATCATGTATCTGCATGCATAACATAACAGCCTTTTCCTTTTTATTTGTTATTTGTATTATTTTTGTGTTCGAGGGGAGCCACATATCGTACCATATTCCACTAAATAGGTATCTGTATTATGATCCAAGTCCAAGTGTTGAAATAAATTGATGAGATTTAGTCCCATCGGATCTAAACAATCTTGTTTTTTTGAACATGAAGAGATAAAGACGCCATTGCAATTGCCGGAAATACTAGGCCCACTAAAGGCACAAAAATAGAGGGTAAGTTGAGATCTGTCATAGAATAGGTGCCTCGATTTAATATTTGTACCTGTTATAAAAGATATCTCCTGTTATAAAAGATATCTTATGATAAGTCTATCTATTATAAGTATTATAAGTATATAATAAGTTCAAGGAATGTAGAACTAAATAAATGTACCTATTCATCTTTCTACACGAAATATACGTATGATAATCCGCTTTATTATTCTTGTTCTCCCGTCCTTATCTTTTTATTTTAATAAGGAGAATAAGGGGTTTATTATGAGTTCCCCAAAAATTCGTTAGAATCTGATCCAACAGGAATTCATAGTCAAGTCAAAAATGGAGGTTCTCGGGAGATATAGAAATATACAACACTTCGATTCGATTTATTTTATTCTATTATAGGTTTTCATTACTTGAATTTTGATTCAAAGGAAAGAAACCATGTAGCTGAAATAATTCACTCAGAACACCCTTTAAAGGATTACGTGGTACGATTGAATCGAATAAGCCCTTATGGAATGAATACTCAGCCGCTTGTGAACCGTCGGGTACTGTCTTATTCAATGTTTGTTCAATTACTCTTTTACCCGCAAATGCAATGTAGGCATTGGGCTCGGCAATAATGATATCTCCCAACATACCAAAACTGGCTGTCACTCCACCGGTTGTAGGAGATGTAAGGATTGATACATAGAATAACTTTTTATTTGATTGATAATTATATGAAGCGGAAGATATTTTCGCCATTTGCATCAAGCTCAAACTTCCTTCTTGCATGCGTGCTCCTCCAGAAGCACACACCATAATAATAGGTAGAGATCCATTAGTAGCATACTCGATCAAACGGGTTATTTTCTCGCCTACTACGGATCCCATACTACCCCCCATGAACTGAAAATCCATAACCCCAATTGCTATGGGAATACCATTTAGTTGACCTATGCCTGTTTGAACAGCCTCGGTTAAACCTGTCTTTCTTTGATAAGAATCGATACGATCTCTATAAGGTTCCTCCTCCGAGTGAAATTCAATGGGGTCGATAGAGACCATGTCTTCATCCATAGGATCCCAAGTGCCCGGATCAATCGAAAGTTCGATTCTATCTGAACTACTCATTTTCAAATGATATCCACATTGTTCACAAATATTCATTTTTGACCTAAAAAATTTCTTATAATTTAATCCATAACAATTTTCGCATTGAACCCATAAATGTCTGTATTTTTTATTTATATCGAAATCATTAGATCTTCCTCTTATATTGAAATCGCTGCCATTACCACTAGTTCTTATACTTGAACTCCCATTGTCACTAACACTTACACTTTCATTACAAATGAAACTAGAAATGTAACTGTCACCGTAATTGTCGCTACTACTTGAAATATAACTCTCAATACTGATTTCAGGATGAAGATAACTATCAATGCAACTATTAATGTGATTATTCCAACTATATTTAATATCATACATGTAACGATCATAATAGCGATTGTTACTCTTAGACCCACTATTCAGATAACTAGAATTCAGATAATTAGAAAAAGGACTTTCTAGTTCACTCAGAAAAGAACTATCATTGTCAATCTCAAAAATCTGATTTTCAATATCAAAATAGACGGAATAACTGTCCCCATTACTATCCCTAACTAAAAAAGTGTCATCAGAGACGAAACTCCAAATGTCCCTGATACCAAATAAATCATCAACATTATTGCAACTATAACTGCCACTATCACTCCAACTATGAATGTTTTTATCCGTATCATTTATAATGAGGTCTTCACTTCCACTGGTATTTCCAATAGCACGACCGAGACTGTTCATTGATTTACTTAGCCCACACCTGTGTTCTAACTCCTCGTTAGACAACATCGAATTGAACCGCCATTTTTCCATAGAGCCTTCCTGCCCCCTATTTGAAAATACAATAAAATAACAATAGATGAATAGTCATTCGATGAATAATCATTTTACTATTTCATTTACTATCGGAATAAGCATATAGATCCAATCACTAGGATAGGATCATTAACTAATAACGAGTGAGTATTGAAAAAAAAAAAATGATTCTTTTTTGCGGGAATTGGGGATATCAATTCACTATATCTGATGGAACCTTTTCTTCATGAATTCTAAATAGAAAGAGAGGTTTCTCCAATGTCGTGTACAAATTCTCATCGAAAAGAGAAAGAGAAATATGTGTTCTCCCCATGAAGAATTCATTTTCGTATAATCTCGTAATCTCGTAAACTCATAGATTAGAATAATCAATTTCGATTACAACACGGAATGAAAAGGACAATATATAGGATAGGTAGAAAGGGTTGTGACCTTTGGCTTGATTTATGGTCTGAAACTACGGTATATAAAATGATCCACCAATCCTAAGGATCCATAGGATTAATTAGGGTCCAACAATAGAAGCATTGAGTTATTTAGTCTGGTCTGAGATCTTATCTTGTATTTATATCTTGTTTATATAGGTAAGGTATGTACATATTGATTATATGCAATATATATGCAAATACATAGGATCCTCATTCTTTATTCGGCTCAATCCTT
>NW_027519655.1:27500-35362 GCF_043159265.1 Tasmannia lanceolata
CCTACGTCAAGGTAACCCTTCTTTGAAACACTTTGGTATTGCTCCTGGATCAGAATACAAATAATGAATCCAGAGCACATGGAGCCATCTCGTTATCTTCCTGTCAAGAAAAAATATGGTGGACTCAACTGATCTTTCTATCAGTTGATGAAAGAGCCCAATGCGAAAAATGCATGTTGGGTCTTTGAAACAGTTCGAATCATTTCGATAATAATCAGTTTGATCTGTTTTACCGAGAAAGTCTACGGTTCGAGTCCGTATAGCCCTATACATTTTTGCATTTTTGTATAGTTTTCGTTTCCTCATTAGTGCGTGCTTGCAGATGGCCAGTGGGTTGGTCCATGGAAATGGAATCATTTCACATGCTCACGGCGATCCCTCGGGGCATGAAAATGAAAAAAAAAAAATAATTCATTCCAATGGATCCAACCGGATCGGTATTTTCGAATCTCGAATACCCAAACCAATTCTTCTTCATTCATTTTCGTGGGGGAATGACATATGGCTTGTTTCCTCTTTTTCTTGTCCATGATCAAAGATTGAGTGATACACCTTTTCTTTGGTTTGTATACCCAAGCCAATTGATTATGAAGTCAAAATCATAACACGAGCCTAGCCAAAAACCCCAACCTGACCCAACAAAATCGAATCTAATAGTAATAGTAAGTCACACGGATCTAGGACCTGTTCTTGTATTTGTAGAAAAGCCAGAGTTTCAAAAAGAAAGCTCTTCGGTAAGTTTCATTGTAAACATTGTAAAATAGACTAGACTTTTCTTCGTATAGCCGGCCTAGCAAAGGCAAAGCAAGTAGTTTAGTTATTTTTATCTTTCTGTACAATACTTATTTTTTGTATCCCAACCTACTCCAATCCAATTGCTCATCATTTCAATTCTGTCGATTCTACCGATGCAGACTTTATGCAAGAAGATTAGGGGTCTGTTTGAACTTGGATGAGTTAGGAATCCAATCCCCCGACTGATCGCTCTTTGGTGGAACAACAACCCAAATTCATTGTTTCAGAAATAATGAATTGGTCCTAAAGGTATCAACGTTTGTGCTCTCTTCTATTTCTATGAGTGTTTTTGGGGATTTGGTCTGTCGAATTGTTCGACAACGCGTGATTCCATCAGAGCTATCTTCTGTAGATAATTTATGATTCGGCCGACTCTACCATTGTGGTACGCTCCATTGTGTGGGTTTGCTTCAAACGAAACCTCTTTTGATTGTCACGAAACCTAACCCATTGGTTGGTCTTACTAGGTGTTATTACATTAATAAGTATTTCGAGTCATTCCAAATAGCGATTTTGGGTACTAGAAATGGGTCCGAAATAGGATGACTCTTTCAAGACTTTTAACTCGATTTAAATAACTCGATTGTTTCTGGGGGGTCCTGTCGGGATAGTACAGGTCAAAAGTATCTAATTTGGGTATAGGAACCCATGAGTTGTTCTATGTAAGGGTTCCTCATAATTCAACAGATTGAAGATTGAATCAAATCAATTAAGTATAAATCTGGGACAAGGAGAGAGTCTAATTGGTCGATGCATTCTGTTTCTGTTTATGTATTCATATCGAATCAATAGAAACAATGATTCTATACCCCGATCTTAATGAAAAGAATACACCACGCCAACCGAGTAGAATATACCCTAAATCCCGAGCTAGGCATTCTACTACAAAAGAGAAAAAAAAAATGAGCCAGACCTCTTCTTTGATTTTATTATATTATTATATTATATTCATTGAATATTTCATTGAAAATGGAATATTTCCATTTTATTTTCACATAATTATAGATAATATAATTAATATTGAATTAATCTTTTTTTTATTCATTTTTGATGAAAATGAAAATATTCTTTCATTTATTTTTTTTTTTATAGAAAACCCAAGGTAAAGTGAGAGAGTCTTATTTGTACAAGAACATAATATGTCTACACCATATCTAAATAGAATTGAAGAAAGGGTAAGTGGGATTCTATTGGATGAATCTTGAAACGAGGCATGACCCGCAGCAAACAAACTCAACTATGTGGTTCGATCAAAATTGTTGTTTCGACTAAGCAGTTATGGATGAATTGACAATTCCAATTTGAATCGACTAATTCGGTATATTCCACATTCATGAGAGTGCATCTATGTTTCTGCTTTACGAATATGATATTTTCTGGGCATTTCTAATAATATCAAGTCTTATTCCTATTTTAGCATTTCTAATTTCGGGAGTTTTAGCCCCGATTAGTGAAGGACCAGAGAAACTCTCTAGTTATGAATCGGGTATAGAACCAATGGGGATGCTTGGTTACAATTCCGAATTCGCTATTACATGTTTGCTCTAGTTTTTGTTGTTTTTGATGTTGAAACGGTCTTTCTTTATCCATGGGCAATGAGTTTCGATGTATTGGGTGTATCTGTATTTATAGAAGCTTTCATTTTCGTGCTTATCCAATTGTTGGTTCAGTTTATGCATGGCGAAAAGGAGCATTGGAATGGTCTTAGCTCCTGAATATTCAGACAATCAAAATCAAAAACAAAGAAAAGATTACATTGAGACAGTTATTAATTCTATTGAGTTTCCGTTACTTGACCAAACAACCCAAAATTCAGTTATTTCAACTACATCGAATGATCTTTCGAATTGGTCAAGACTCTCCAGTTTATGGCCGCTTCTCTATGGTACCAGTTGTTGCTTCATTGAATTTGCTTCATTAATAGGCTCGCGATTCGACTTTGATCGTTATGGATTGGTACCAAGATCGAGTCCTAGGCAAGCAGACCTCATTTTAACAGCCGGCACAGTAACAATGAAAATGGCGCCTTCCTTAGTGAGATTATATGAGCAAATGCCTGAACCAAAATATGTCATTGCGATGGGAGCTTGTACTATTACAGGAGGGATGTTCAGTACGGATTCTTATAGTACCGTTCGGGGAGTCGATAAGCTAATTCCTGTGGATGTCTATTTGCCGGGCTGCCCACCCAAACCAGAGGCAGTTATAGATGCTATAACGAAACTTCGTAAGAAAGTATCTCGAGAAATCTATGAAGATCAAATTGGGTCTCAACAGGAAAATCGATATTTTACTACCAATCACAAGTTTCATGTTGGACGCAGTACTCATACTGGAAATTACGATCAAGGATTACTCTATAAATCTCCATCTACTTCAGAAATACCTCCTGAAACTGAAACATCTTTCAAATACAAAAGTTCAGTATCTTCCCACGAATTAGTGAATTAGGCAGGATGCTTTTGTGCAGAATAACAAACAGCGGGTAAATCTTCATAAATTTCATCGTAAATGTGAAATACTCATACAAATACAAATGTGGGAGAGATCAAGAAGATGCAAGGTCGTTTATCTGCTTGGCTAGTCAAGCATGAGCTAGTGCATAGATCTTTGGGCTTCGATTACCAAGGAATAGAGACTTTACAAATAAAGCCCGAGGATTGGTACTCATTGCTGTCATTTCATATGTATATGGTTACAATTATCTACGTTCCCAGTGTGCTTATGATGTAGCACCGGGCGGGTTGTTAGCTAGTGTGTATCATCTTACGAGAATACAGTATGGTGTGGATCAACCCGAAGAGGTATGCATAAAAGTATTTGCCCCAAGGAGGAATCCTAGAATCCCGTCTGTTTTCTGGATTTGGAAAAGTGCTGATTTTCAAGAACGGGAATCTTATGATATGTTGGGAATCTCTTATGAAAATCATCCACGCCTGAAACGTATCTTGATGCCTGAAAGTTGGATAGGCTGGCCCCTACGTAAGGATTATATTGCCCCCAATTTCTATGAAATACAAGATGCTCATTGAATGATAAGAAACTAATATTCACTTCTACGACTCCAGATATTCAAGGAATCTTTTTATGTTCTGTTCTAGATGAAACAGAATAACTGGACTCTCATCTCAGTATTATGAATGGGCTACTAAAGGGGCTTCATTGATATTCCCCAATTTGGAAGATATCCATTTCGGATGAGCAAAGCCAATAGGATGAATCAAAAGAGTTCTGCACCATGAACTTTGTACCGCGCACATCACTTAGATGGGCCCCGAAAAGTCACGTAGGAGGGAGTGAAGAAAGAGAAAGTGAAGAAATAGAATATGAAAGAAAATATGAAATTATGAACTCAAAATTCAGAAATGAAAAGGGGATCAGATTTTCTTTGTACTGTATCTGAAATGAATCCTGTCTATTCCTACCCTTCGATTCCTCTCTAGACTAGACTTTTGGGTTTTCAGCCAACTAACTTCAATTCAAATATGTATGAAGTATTAACATTCTTTTTGAGCGAGAGCAGGTACAGTATGAACAAACAAAAAAGAAGAGGGAACAGAATCTAATTCTTTTCTTTACCCATCAAAAAAAAAAATGGGGGATCTAGATATATCCCTAGATGGATAAGTATGTATCATGATCTAGACTATTAACGAATAGAATATGGATCCCGATCCATATCGATTCATTTGTATGAGTATCTATTCGATATATTAACCACGTGCCAGGAACCAGATTTGAACTGGCGACACGAGGATTTTCAGTCCTCTGCTCTACCAGCTGAGCTATCCCGACCATCCCCGACGCATCATCCTACTAGAGGGCTTGGGTCTATGTCAATTAAAGGGACTCAAAAAACATTAGAAAATCTTACCTCAGCCTTGGAATTTCTTGGATCTTCAAAAGAAGACTTTGTAAGTGTAAGAGTAATGATATGGACTGTGAATGATTCAATAATGGAGATTCCTTGCCATATATGTTCATTTGTACGTAGATCATATCTATCACAAGACTTGTGATAAGAGAGAAAGATTTCTGGTCGGATCCATTTGTGAAAGAGTAGAGTGAGTGAGAAACATAGCTAAGCTCATTTTGAACCACTGACGAAAAAAGAGGATAAATGGTTAGGGAATGGAATAAAATAGGCCTTTTTTTTTTTATTGGGGATAGAGGGACTTGAACCCTCATGATTTCAAAAGTCGACGGATTTTCCTCTTACTATAAATTTCATTGTTGTCGGTATTGACATGTAGAATGGGACTCTATCTTTATTCTCGTCCGATTAATCAGTTCTTCAAAAGATCTTTCAGACTCTGGAGTAAATGATTTGATCACTGAATCTTCGATTCTTCCTTTTGGAATCGATTTAATTTAGCAAGAATTCTGCAATTTTTCATATAAATAATCAAAAAATCCGGATTCGGGTCGTGATTAATCATTTGATATTTAAGTACGTCTATGTACTTAAATAAGGTCATCCTTTCTGGAGTTTTGATAGAAGGATTCCTCTACCAATGTAGTCAACCCCGTTCGTTAGAACAGCTTCCATTGAGTCTCTGCACCTATCCTTCTTTTGATTCTCGCTTTCTGAACCCTTGTTTTCAGAAACTGGATTTGGCTCAGGATTGCCCATTTTTAATTCCAGGGTTTCTCTGAATTTGGAAGTTACCACTTAGTAGGTTTCCATACCAAGGCTCAACCCAATCAAGCCCGTAGCGTCTACCAATTTCGCCATATCCCCCTTATGAGATCTCGATCTCATTGTGATCCCATCCCCTTCTTTCATTTATGTTGGAACCATTGAATTCATTAGATACTGATTCCTATATCGAAAAAGTGTCTGCTCCTATTTTATTTCTTGCCCATCTTCTTTCATATCTATTGGAGGACCATTCCATTATTTGGTCCAATCAGAAATGATTCTATCATTGATGTATCTGCAATTCAATATGGATGGATATATCCCACATATAGATGTTCCCCCCCCCTCTCATTTTTCCCGCGCAGTTTGGAATACTGGAACGGTCGATATTCATTCTTCTTTTTTTTTTTTTCGTCCTATCTCCTCCCTTTCCGAATGAAACAAAAGGAATATCTCAGTAGGATCTGGATTGCATCCTTATCTTATCCTTTCCTTAGGAACTACACTCTAATAGAAATAGAATTCATATAATCTGCTATAACTGCTATAACTAATAGTTATATTCTATTCTATAATAGAATATAGAATTATTTCATATGTATATAGTATTATTTTGCGTTTTTTAAATTTGATTTGAATGAAAAAAAAAATTCTAGTGCTAGTGACTACTAATAAATGAAATAATCAAAAATAAATAATCAAATAGAAAATAATCAAAAATAAAATCAAAATTCATATTATATTAATAATTATTAATATTAATTAATATGTTATAATAATTTATAATAATTAATATTAATAATTATTAATAGCTAATAGCTAACTAAGATCCCAATAGTTTCCCGAATTCCTATTCACGCACTATTTCTGTTATATGAGCCCGCTTAGCTCAGAGGTTAGAGCACCGCATTTGTAATGCGATGGTCATCGGTTCGATTCCGATAGTCGGCTTTCTCTATTTGTTCTATTTTTTTTTTTTATCAGGATTGATCATCTTTCTTGAGACCAAGGAATATTGAGAAGACCCCCCCTTTTTTTTCTCCAAATGTCGGGTTACCGATCTATTATGTTATGTCGCGGGAACTTCCAACTATGAATAAAGAATAAAAAACGGATTGGAGCCGTTTGATCTATACAGAACAAATCAAGAAAAGGATCCTTAACTTCCCATATATACAATATACAAAATAATACGGATATTGATACAATTCATCTTATTCCTCTTTGTAGTACTTCAGTGGATTTAGCTTCGTTTATCGTTTAGTTCAGTATTAATTTAGGTTTATTCTGTAAAATGAAATTTCAATAAAATTAAGGAGTCTTTATGTCTCGTTACCGAGGGCCTCGTTTCAAAAAAATACGCCGTCTAGGGGCTTTACCGGGACTCACTAGGAAAAGACCTAGATCCGGAAGTGATCTTAGAAACCAATCGCGTTCCGGGAAAAGATCTCAATATCGTATTCGTCTAGAAGAAAAACAAAAATTGCGTTTTCATTATGGTCTGACAGAGCAACAATTACTTAGATATGTTCGTATTGCTGGGAAAGCCAAAGGGTCAACAGGTCAGGTTTTACTACAACTACTTGAGATGCGTTTGGATAACATCCTTTTTCGATTGGGTATGGCTTCGACCATTCGGGAGCCAGGCAATTAGTTAATCATAGACATATTTTAGTTAATGGCCGTATAGTAGATATCCCAAGTTATCGCTGCAAACCCCAAGATATTATTACTATGAGGGATGAACAAAGATCCAGAGCTCTGATTCAAAATTATATGGATTCATCCCCCCACGAGGAGTTGGCAAAACATTTGAGTCTTTATTCATCCCAATATAAAGGATTAGTAAATCAAATAATAGATATTAAGTGGATCGGTTTGAAAATCAATGAGTTGCTAGTCGTAGAATATTATTCCCGTCAGACTTGAACCTAACTAAATAACAAAGCTTTGGACAAGCCCCTTTTTTTTCTTTCGCCGAAGTAAATAGATCTAAGAGGTTTGATCCGGATTTTTCTCCCATTCACGTATTACAAATGGATCAGCGGTGAGATTTTTATTCCTTGTCCATTCTTTCCGTTCCGGTATTTTCCATACCACAGCAATTAGGAATAGAGAATCTATATCAAATAAAGTACGATTGGAATACTCGTATCAATTGTTATTTGATTTGATACATTGTAGTCGGTACCGTTGGTGAATTAGGTGAAGGTACGGAGAGAGAGGGATTCGAACCCTCGGTAAACAAAAGCCTACATAGCAGTTCCAATGCTACGCCTTGAACCACTCGGCCATCTCTCCTACATAATCTTATGATTATGACCCAGAAACCGAGTGAATAGCGAGTCATTCATATTATTGTATTATTGCAATACAGGTATGACCAATCAATTCTAAATAGAAAATAGAAAACTTTTCATTAAAG
>NW_027519656.1:2500-20000 GCF_043159265.1 Tasmannia lanceolata
ATCAAACTATTAGAAATAAATCCATTGGAATAAAGGAAATCGGTAAAAAGGTTCCTCGATGGTCATATAAATTGACCGACGATTTGAAAGAACAAGAGGCGGAAAATGAGGAAGGATCGACGGAGGATCCTGGTATTCGTTCAAGAAAAGCCAAACGTGTGGTAATTTATACTGATAACGATCAGAATATCAATACTCATACTAGTACTAATACTAATAATGATAGTGATCAAGCGGAAGAAGTGGCTTTGATACGTTACTCACAACAATCGGATTTTCGTCGGGATCTAATCAAAGGATCCATGCGCGCTCAAAGACGTAAAACAGTGACTTGGGAAATGTTTCAAACAAATGTGCATTCCCCGCTTTTTTTGGACAGAATAGACAAAACATTTTTTTTCTCTTTTGATATCTCTGGAATGATTAATCCACTTTTTAGGAATTGGATAGGAAAGGATCCG
The DNA here is from genome assembly GCF_043159265.1 of Tasmannia lanceolata. Lineage (NCBI taxonomy): Eukaryota > Viridiplantae > Streptophyta > Magnoliopsida > Canellales > Winteraceae > Tasmannia > Tasmannia lanceolata. The sequence continues at coordinate 2,962 of NW_027519656.1, forward strand.
CAACTCAAAACCTCAGATTCTGAGGAGGAAGAGGCAAAAGAAAAAGAGAAAAAAAAGAAAGAGCAAAAAGAGGAGAATGAACGGATAGCAATATCAGAAACTTGGGATACTATTATATTTGCTCAAGCAATAAGAGGTTCTATGTTAGTAACCCAATCGATTCTTAGAAAATACATCATATTGCCTTCATTGATAATAGCTAAAAATCTTGGCCGTATGTTATTATTTCAATTTCCCGAGTGGTACGAGGATTTGAAGGAGTGGAATAAAGAAATGCATGTTAAATGCACCTATAATGGTGTTCAATTATCAGAAACAGAATTTCCGAAAAACTGGTTAACAGATGGGATTCAGATAAAGATCTTATTTCCTTTCTGTCTGAAACCTTGGCGGGGATCTAAACTACAATTTCATCATAGAGATCCAATGAAAAACAAAGGAAAAATAGAAAATTTTTGTTTTTTAACGGTCTGGGGAATGGAAACTGAATTACCTTTTGGTTCTCCACGAAAAGAACCTTCTTTTTTTGAACCCATTTTTAAAGAACTCGAAAAAAAAACGAGAAAAGTTCAAAAAAAATATTTTCGAGTTTTCAGAATTTTAAAAGAAAGAACAAAATGTTGTCTAAAGGTCTCAAAAGAAAAAATAAGATGGGTTATCAAAATAGTTCTATTTATAAAAAGAATAATGAAAGAGCTTACAAAAGTGAACTCAATTTTATTATTTGGGTTGAGGAAAGGCTATCAACCGAGTGAAACTGGAAAAGATTTCATAATCAGTAATAAGATTACTCACGACTCGACTATTCAAATTAGATCCATGGATTGGACAAATTATTCACTGACAGAAAAAAAAATGAAAGATCTGACTGATAGTACAACCAAAATCAAAAATCAAATAGAAAAAATAAAAAAAGACAAGAAAAAAATATTTCTAACTACAGATACAGATATAAATATTAGTCCTAACAAGACAAGTTTTGATGATGAAAGATCGGAATCACAGAAACATATTTGGCAGAGATCAAAAAAAAGAAGTGCCCGATTAATACGTAAATCGCAATATTTTATAAAATATTTCATTGAAAGAATATACATAGATATCTTTCTATGTGCCATTAACATTCCCAGGATTAATACACAACTTTTCCTTGAATCAACAAAAAATCTTATCGATAAATATATTTACAATAATGAAACAAATAAAGAAGGAATTGATGAAACAAATCAAAATACAACTCAGTTTATTTTGACTATCCAAAAGTCACTTTCTATTTCGAATATTCGAAATAATAATTCACAGATTTATTGTAACTTATCTTTCTTGTCCCAAGCATATGTATTTTACAAATTATCACAAAACCAAGAAGTTATTAACAAGTATCACTTGATATCTGTACTTCAATATCATGGCGCATCTCCTTTTATTAAGCATAGAATAAAGGACTATTTGGGTACACGAGGAATTTTTGATTTCAAACCAAGACATAAGAAATTTTCGAATTCCAGAATGAATGAATGGAAAAACTGGTTAAAGCGTCATTATCAATACAATTTATCTCAGAATAGATGGTCTAGATTAGTATCGAAAAAATGGCGAACTAGAGTCAATCATCGTCGTACGATTGAAAATAAAGATTCCAAAAAATGGGATTCATATGAAAAAGAAAAAGACCAATTCATTTATTACGAGAAAGAAAATGATTGCGCGGTGAATTCATTGCCGAGTCAAAAAGAAAAATTTAAAAAACACTACAGATATGATCTTTTATCGTGTAAATATATTAATTATGAGGATAGGAAGAGCTCATATATTTATGTATCCCCGTTAAAAGTAAATGGGGGCCGAGAGATTCCCTATAATGACAACACACCTAAACCCGAATCATGTTATGTACTGGGGGATATAGCTATTAGTGATTATCTAGAAGAAGAGTCTATTATGGATACGGGTAAAAATCCGGATAGAAAATATTTTGAGTGGAGAATTCTGCATTTTTGTCTTAGAAAAAATATCGATATTGATACCTGGACCGATATGGATACTGGGACCAATATTAATAAAAATACTAAGAATGGGATTAATGATTATGAAATAATTGATAAAAAAGATCTTTTTTATTTCACGATTCATCAAGAAATCAACCCACCCAATCAAAAAAAAAACTTTTTTGATTGGATGGGAATGAATGAAGAAATGCGATATCGTCCCATATCGAATCTGGAATCTTGGTTCTTCCCAGAATTTGTGCGACTTTATGATACATATAAAATGAAACCATGGATCATACCAATCAAATTACTTCTTTTAAATTTTCATGGAAATAAAAACATTAGTGAAAATAAAAACATTAGTGAAAATCAAAAAAAAGATCTTCGTATATCATCTAATCAAAAAGAATATCTTGAATTAGAGAACCGAAATAAAGAAAAAGAAGAAGAACAGCCGGGCCAAGGGGATATTAGATCAGATGCACGAAACCAAGAGAATCTTGAATCAGATGCACAAAAAAAAAAAAAATATGTTGAAAAGGATTACGCGGAATCAGACATTAAAAAAAGGAGAAAGAAAAGAAAATACAAGAGCAACAGAGAAGCAGAACTAGAGTTCTTCCTAAAAAGATATTTGCTTTTTCAATTGAGATGGGACGATTCTTTGAATCAAAGAATGATCAATAATATCAAGGTATATTGCCTCCTGCTTAGACTGATAAATCCAAGGGAAATTGCTATATCCTCTATTCAAAGAGGAGAAATGCGCCTGGACGTAATGTTGATTCAGAAGGATCTCACTCTTACGGAATTGATAAAAAGGGGAATATTTATTATTGAACCAGCCCGCCTGTCTATAAAACGGGATGGACAATTTATTATGTATCAAACCATAGGCATTTCATTGGTCCATAAGAGTAAACACCAAACTAATCGAGAACGTCGAGAAAAAAAATATGTTGATGAGAATTCTTTCAATGGATCTATTGCACAACATGGAAAGATGCTTATGAATGGAGATGAAAATCATTATGATTTTCTTGTTCCTGAAAATATTCTATCTCCTAGACGTCGTAGAAAATTGAGAATTTTAATGTGTTTCAATTTCAGTAATGAGAATATTGTGGATATAAATCCAGTATTTTTCAATGAGAATAACGTAAAGAACTCTGGGCAATTTTTGGATGAGGACAAGTGTCTTGATACAGATACAAATAAATTCATTCAATTCAAATTATTTCTTTGGCCCAATTATCGATTAGAAGATTTAGCTTGTATGAATCGCTATTGGTTTGATACGAATAATGGCAGTCGTTTCAGTATGTCAAGAATATATATGTATCCACGATTCAGAATTAGTTAATGGTACATTTTATATACATCATGTATCATAGCCGATATATGAAGACAGACAGGTGTACACACACGTTGTGTTACATTACATTCTGACACATGATACTGATTCAATGACGTATCAATTGGACCTAGGAATGAATCAACAGAATCTTCTTAAACCCAAATCATTCTCTTTCGTGGGTCCAGAAATGTACCATCCCTTTCTATGTATTGTATCCGAATCAAATTACAAATTAAATTGGATTTATTAATTCAATTTAAATAGAAAAAGTTATTATATGAATAAATCCAGATTATTGTGTGTACCAGATCGAAATGACTGGCATTATCATTTTATTATTATTCCTGATCGGTAAAATCCATATTTGTGGGAACGAAAGAAAAAAAAAAAGAGAGAAGAATTATTCTTTTTTATGGTAAAAAATTTATTTATCTCGGTTATTCCGCAAGAAGAAAAAGAAAAAAACAAAGGGTCTGTTGAATTTCAAGTATTCAATTTCACCAATAAGATACGGAGACTTACTGCACATTTTGAATTTCACAGAAAAGACTATTTATCTCAGAGAGGTCTGCGAAAAATTCTGGGAAAACGTCAACGGCTGCTGGCTTATTTGTCAAAAAAAAATAGAGTACGTTATAAGGAATTAATTGGTCAGTTGGATATTCGGGAGCCAAAAAATCGTTAATTTGAGGATTCATTTGAATTTTTTGGTTTATTAGATCTTGAATTTTGATGAACTTTGTTTCGTTTTCAACAATTCATGGAATAATGAATCGGGGAAGAAAGCATATGACTGTACCGGCTACAAAAAAAGACCTCATGATAGTCAATATGGGCCCTCACCACCCATCAATGCATGGTGTTCTTCGACTCATTGTTACTCTAGATGGTGAAGATGTTATTGACTGTGAACCTATATTGGGTTATTTACACAGAGGAATGGAAAAAATTGCGGAAAACCGAACAATTATACAATATCTGCCGTATGTAACACGTTGGGATTATTTAGCTACTATGTTCACAGAGGCAATAACGGTAAATGCCCCCGAACAATTGGGAAATATTCAAGTACCTAAAAGAGCCAGTTATATCAGAGTTATTATGCTGGAGCTAAGTCGTATAGCTTCTCATTTGTTATGGCTTGGGCCTTTTATGGCAGATATCGGTGCACAGACTCCTTTCTTCTATATTTTCCGAGAGAGAGAATTGCTATATGATCTATTCGAAGCTGCCACAGGTATGCGAATGATGCATAATTATTTCCGTATCGGAGGAGTAGCTGCTGATCTACCTCACGGATGGATAGATAAATGTTTGGATTTCTGCGATTATTCTTTAACAGGAGTTGTTGAATATCAAAAGCTTATTACGCGGAATCCTATTTTTTTGGAACGAGTTGAAGGAGTGGGCATTATTGGTGGAGAGGAAGCAATAAATTGGGGTTTATCGGGACCAATGCTACGAGCTTCCGGAATCCAATGGGATCTTCGTAAAGTTGATCATTATGAGTGTTACGATGAATTCGATTGGGAAGTCCAATGGCAAAAAGAAGGAGACTCATTAGCTCGTTATTTAGTACGAATCAGTGAAATGACGGAATCTATAAAAATTCTTCAACAGGCTCTGGAAGGAATTCCGGGGGGACCCTATGAGAATTTAGAAGTACGACGCTTTGATAGAGCAAAGGATTCTGAATGGAACGATTTTGAATACCGATTCATTAGTAAAAAACCTTCTCCCACCTTTGAATTGTTAAAACAAGAACTTTATGTGAGAGTAGAAGCCCCAAAAGGAGAATTAGGAATTTTTCTGATAGGAGATAATAGTGTTTTTCCCTGGAGATGGAAAATTCGTCCACCGGGTTTCATAAATTTGCAAATTATTCCTCAGCTAGTTAAAAGAATGAAATTGGCTGATATCATGACGATACTAGGTAGTATAGATATCATTATGGGAGAAGTTGATCGTTGAAATGATAATTGATACGACAGAAGTACAAGCTATCAATTCTTTTTCCAGATCGGAATCTTTAAAAGAAGGCTATGGCCTTATAGGGACGCTTGTCCCTATTTTTACTCCCGTATCGGGGATCACAATAGGGGTACTCGTGATTGTGTGGTTAGAAAGAGAAATATCCGCAGGGATACAACAACGTATTGGGCCTGAATATGCTGGTCCCTTGGGAATTCTTCAAGCTCTAGCGGATGGGACAAAACTGCTTTTCAAAGAGGATCTTCTCCCATCTAGAGGAGATATTCGTTTATTCAGTATCGGGCCATCCATAGCGGTCATATCAATTCTACTAAGTTATTCAGTAATTCCTTTTGGCTATCGCCTTGTTCTAGCCGATCTCGGTATAGGTGTTTTTTTGTGGATCGCCATTTCCAGTATTGCTCCTATTGGACTTCTTATGTCAGGATATGGATCGAATAATAAATATTTCAGGTGGTCTACGAGCTGCTGCTCAATCTATTAGTTATGAAATACCATTAACTCCATGTGTGTTATCAATATCTCTACGTGTGATTCGTTGCAACATTAACTTTTATTTCTTTCCTTTATTTCTAGGAAAGAGGTTGAATGTATTGAATAGATATCTTGATTTTTTTATTCACCATTTAGGTTGATGAACTAAACGAGATGGTTATATGAGTGAAACAAAACAGCTTATGAATTCGCAGTAAGAAGATTGATTCTCATTCCCTATGTACGAGAGGAAAGTGTAAGTAAAGATAAGCGGTGGAAACTGTTTACCCCAAGATTGGTTGATTAGTCATCATGACTTGAAGCGGGTGCAAAAGATCAACTGTATGGAGTTTCTACAATTGTTATTGTATGCATTATCATATCGGGAATCAATCAAAAATGAGTGGACGGTTAGGAACACCAAGGTACACAAAGGATTCGTCATGGAAATAATGTAAGGTATCAAAAACCAAAGGGATATTTTTGCATAAAAGGAATCATAATGAGGGCTTTAAGTTGGTAGAAATGATCAAGCAGTACTTCCCCATGATTCCGATCCAGAGTATGCTCCTATCCACTGATTAAAGAAATGACTATCGGGAACGAAGTAATCCTTTATTTTTTTTTTGAGAATCCCCTCTTCTGCGAAAGAAGAACAGGAACGAAAGAAATGGAATGCAATAGGAAAAATAAATAGTAATAGATCTTTCTTTATTCTTTCTTTCCTCCATCCCATCCGTATTAATACAGATAGGCTTCTTATCATGATTCATGAAATGAACTAATGTAGAGTGTCTAATTCTTTTTCGTAATCGAAAGATATGGGTAGAAATATCTATTGATACAACGAGTATTTTATTGAAAGATTAAGCTATTACTGAACAAAGATAAATTGTAATATTAATTATAAAATAAATTATGAGAGCAATTCGGAAGCACTTTGAATTTGTTATTATAGCAGACAGAATTCCATTGGTCTAATTAGGGACTCCCTGATGCATCTTTACTCTATTCACTCTCAAAAAATGCCGAGGTAATACTGAATCAGTCCTTAGATTTATTTGTGGCCATCGAGGAGCCGTATGAAGCTGAGGTCTCATGTACGGTTCTGAAATAGCGATGGGAACAGTGATGTTATCATCGACTATGATTATCTAACAGTTCAAGTACAATTGATATAGTTGAGGCACAGTCAAAATATGGGTTTTGGGGATGGAATCTGTGGCGTCAACCCATAGGGTTTATAGTTTTTATAATTTCTTCCCTAGCAGAATGTGAGAGATTACCTTTTGATTTACCAGAAGCAGAAGAAGAATTAGTAGCGGGTTATCAAACCGAATATTCAGGTATCAAATTTGGTTTATTTTACGTTGCTTCTTACCTAAATCTACTAGTTTCTTCATTATTTGTAACAGTTCTTTACTTGGGCGGGTGGAATCTCTCTATTCCGTACATATTCATTCCTGAACTTTTCGGAATAAATAAAACGGGGGGAGTATTTGGAACAACGATTGGTATCCTTATTACATTAGCTAAAGCTTATTTGTTCCTGTTCATTCCTATCACAACAAGATGGACTTTACCTAGGATGAGAATGGACCAACTATTAAATCTTGGATGGAAATTTCTTTTACCCATTTCTCTGGGTAATCTATTATTGACAACTTCTTCCCAACTCCTTTCACTGTAACAGTATATGATACTCTAGATTCATAACCTCCCTTAAGCAAGAGAAAGAAATATCAAATTATTCATGGATAGCCACGATATGTTCCCTATGATGACTGGGTTCATGAATTATGGTCAACAAACAGTACGAGCTGCAAGGTACATTGGTCAAAGTTTCATGATTACCTTATCCCACGCGAATCGTTTACCTATAACTATTCAATATCCTTATGAAAAATCGATCACATCAGAGCGTTTCCGTGGTCGAATCCACTTTGAATTTGATAAATGCATTGCTTGTGAAGTATGTGTTCGTGTATGTCCCATAGATCTACCCGTTGTTGATTGGAGATTGGAAACAGATATTAGAAAGAAACGGTTGCTTAATTATAGTATTGATTTTGGAATCTGTATATTTTGTGGTAACTGCGTCGAGTATTGTCCAACAAACTGTCTATCAATGACTGAAGAATATGAACTTTCCACTTATGATCGTCACGAATTGAATTATAATCAAATTGCTTTGGGTCGGTTACCAATGTCAGTAATTGGGGATTACACAATTCGAACAATTATGAATTCGACTCAAATTAAAATAACCACAGATAAACCCCTTGATTCAATAACGATTACCAATGACTAAGATTCATTTTTGATCTAAAGGAGTGAAGCTTCTTTCATTTTGGTTGGTCAGTAACTACAAATCATAACTATTGATTGGTGAGAATCGCGGCTTGATTTGGATTTAGAATATATGAATATAGTCATGATGATTTCGGAATATCAAACTCCGAACTACTCTTTCGGATACAGAAGTGGAATTAGTCCAATAACTGTATCTACCTCAATCCAGACCCCATTACGATTCAATTAGAAACGTATCATATACAAGAAAAAAACAAGGTAACCTCTTTTTTCCTGGCTGGGTCAGTAAGGTCATGAAATATTTCAACTTTTTTTTATCTCTTATTTTATACATAATGGATTTACCTGGGCCAATACATGATATTCTTTTAGTATTTTTGGGATCAGGTCTTATACTAGGGGGTCTAGGAGTGGTATTACTTACCAATCCCATTTTTTCTGCCTTTTCATTGGGATTGGTTCTTGTTTGTATATCCTTATTCCATATTCTATCTAACTCCTATTTTGTAGCTGCTGCACAGCTCCTTATTTACGTGGGAGCTGTAAATGTCTTAATCATATTTGCTGTGATGTTCATGAATGGTTCAGAATATTACAATGATTTCTATCTTTGGACCGTTGGAGATGGGGTCACTTCACTGGTTTGTACAAGTATTCTTTTTTCACTAATTACTACTATTTCAGATACGTCATGGTATGGGATTATTTGGACTACAGGATCAAACCAGATTATAGAGCAGGACCTGATAAGTAATGTTCAACAAATTGGGATTCATTTATCAACAGATTTTTATCTTCCATTTGAACTCATTTCTATAATTCTTTTAGTTGCCTTGATAGGTGCAATTGCTATGGCTCGTCAGTAATAAATACTTAGAATTAGAAATGAATTAGAAATCCAAAATAAAATTAAAATAAATTTAAAATAAAAATAAATAAGGCCTTGTTCTGTCTTCTTGTATTGTTATTACATCCATTTTGCTTCAATTCAATTTATATATTTATTGTTCATATATTAAATTAAAAAGGGTTTTGTTTTAGTTCGATCCATTACCAATACCTTCCTTTGTTCCGTACTTGTTTTATATTCGAGTCAATCAGTGAAATTGTTGTTCATATTGAAATGAATCGAGATTGATGAGGAGTTGGTCAATGATGCTCGAGCATGTACTTATTTTGAGTGCCTATTTATTTTCTATTGGTATTTATGGATTGATCACAAGTCGAAATATGGTTAGAGCACTTATGTGTCTTGAGCTTATACTGAATGCGGTTAATATGAATCTCGTAACGTTTTCTGATTTATTTGATAGTCGACAATTAAAAGGAGACATTTTCTCGATCTTTGTTATAGCTATTGCAGCCGCTGAAGCAGCTATTGGGCCAGCTATTGTTTCGTCGATCCATCGTAACAGAAAATCAACTCGTATCAATCAATCGAACTTGTTGAATAAATAGTCATAATGATATAAAAAAAGACAGATATATATAATATTATATTCACCAATTAAAATTAGCATATATGACTCGTATGACCATGTTTGCTGAAACGTAAGAAATCAAAGTATCTTGGTCCTCTTTCCTAAACAGATCCAGAGGTAAATTGATTCTAAAAAAAAATCAATTCTGGTAAACTACTGATTCATCTGGTATCTACAATATATGATTCATTTACTACCGATTTTACCAGATCGAAAATTGATAACGTTCAAAAAATTGATAGACACAATGTCACATTCAGTAAAGATTTATGATACATGTATAGGATGTACTCAATGTGTACGAGCCTGCCCCACAGATGTATTGGAAATGATACCTTGGGACGGATGTAAAGCTAAGCAAATTGCTCCTGCTCCAAGAACAGAAGACTGTGTAGGTTGTAAGAGATGTGAATCCGCTTGTCCAACAGATTTCTTGAGTGTCCGGGTTTATTTATGGCATGAGACAACTCGCAGCATGGGTCTAGCTTATTGATACGTTCCGTAAAACTCTACTTGAATCCATTTGATTCTTCTTTACCGACAAAAACCCTTACTCGAGAAAATATATTATTTCGAGCGCGGGTTTTTATGGTCAAAGTCTATCTTGTCTTTACCACGAGTTATTTTCCTTGGTTAACAATAATTGTTGTTTTTCCAATATCCGCGGGTTCATCAATTTTCTTTCTCCCTCATAGAGGAAATAAGGTGGTGAGATGGTATACTATATGCATCTGCTTCATCTGCTTGTTAGAACTCCTTCTAACGACCTATGCATTCTGTTATCATTTCCAATTGGACGATCCATTAATCCAATTGGAGGAGGATTATAAATGGATAAATATTTTGTATTTTCACTGGAGACTCGGGATCGATGGACTTTCCATCGGACCCATTTTACTGACGGGATTCATCACTACTTTAGCTACTTTAGCGGCTTGGCCAGTTACTAGAGATTCGCGATTGTTCCATTTCCTGATGTTAGCAATGTACAGCGGTCAAATAGGATCATTTTCTTCTCGAGACCTTTTACTTTTTTTCATCATGTGGGAGTTAGAATTAATTCCTGTTTACCTACTTTTATCCATGTGGGGAGGTAAGAAACGTCTGTACTCAGCTACAAAGTTCATTTTGTACACTGCGGGGGGTTCCATTTTTCTCTTAATGGGAGTTCCAGGTATGGGTTTATATGGTTCCAATGAACCAACATTAAATTTTGAAACATCAGCTAATCGATCGTATCCCGCGGCATTGGAAATAATATTCTATTTTGGCTTCTTTATTGCTTATGCTGTCAAATCACCGATTATACCCCTACATACATGGTTACCAGATACCCATGGAGAAGCACATTACAGTACATGTATGCTTCTAGCTGGAATTTTATTAAAAATGGGAGCATATGGATTGGTTCGGATCAATATGGAATTATTACCCCATGCTCATTCTATATTTTCTCCCTGGTTGATGATAGTCGGAACGATTCAAATAATCTATGCAGCTTCAACTTCTCCCGGTCAACGCAATTTAAAAAAGCGAATAGCCTATTCCTCCGTATCTCATATGGGTTTCACAATTATCGGAATTGCTTCCATAACTGATATGGGACTCAATGGAGCCATTTTACAAATCATTTCTCATGGATTTATTGGTGCTGCACTCTTTTTCTTGGCAGGAACGAGTTACGATAGAATACGTCTTGTTTATCTCGATGAAATGGGAGGAATAGCTACCCCAATGCCAAAAATATTTACCATGTTAAGTAGCTTCTCGATGGCTTCGCTTGCACTGCCAGGAATGAGTGGTTTTGTTGCAGAATTGGTAGTCTTTTTTGGAATAATTACCAGCCCAAAATACCTTTTAATGCAAAAATACTAATTACTTTTGTAATGGCAATTGGAATGATATTAACTCCTATTTATTCATTATCTATGTTACGCCAGATGTTCTATGGATACAAACTATTCAATGTTACAAACTCCTACTTTGTGGATTCTGGACCGCGAGAACTATTTGTTTCGATCTGTATCTTTCTACCCGTAATAGGTATCGGTATTTATCCCGATTTCGTTCTCTCACTATCAGTTGAGAAGGTAGAAGCTATTCTATCTAATTACTTTCATAAATAGTTTTCATAAATAAGAAATAAAGTCAAATAATCCTGTGATTTACAAAATCGGTCGCTGTACACTGAAAAAAAAAAAATGAAGTGAATTGGAATTGTAATCAGATACATCTGGAGTTTTTGAGAACCATTTGAATTACTACTTGATTCAAATGGTTCTCAAAAACTCACACTAATTTTCGTTATATATTGGAGATTGATGTTCCCATGTATTCTTCAAGTCCCTTCTTCAATTCGCTGTTAATGTGAATGAACCCATAACTATGTAGTCCTATTCCTAATAGATTGACCCCAAAATAGCATATCCAAATTATAAGAAATCCGATAGAAGCTACAATTGCCGAATTAACACCTTGCAAACTTTGATTTGTTCTAGTATGTAAATAAATCGCGAATATGGTCCAAGTAATAAATGCCCAAGTTTCCTTGGGGTCCCAATTCCAATAAGACCCCCATGCCTCATTAGCCCATACTGCTCCCGAAGAATACCTATGGTTGAAAAGATAAAACCCTAGACTAATGACACGATAACTCAATGATCCAATCGCCGAGTCAATCGATACCTGTGATAATTTCTAAATGAAGGAAAAGAAGTGTTTTGTAAAACACTTCTTTTCTCATTCAAGTATTGGATCTCACCAAAGGAAAATGTCCCAATTAATAAATGATTGGTTTTAACAACAATATCTGTGTTTTTCGAAATGTGATGACTAGAAAAGCTACTGATAATAACGCTCCACATAAAAGAGCTGCATAGCTCAATAACATCATACTTACGTGCATCATTAACCACTGGGATTGTAGGGCGGGTACTAATATTGCGATTGATGCATTTCAGTTAAAAGACCTGAAGTGGCAAAGCCTTGGGTAAAAATAGCACTTGGCCCAGTTATTGCGCTTAAATTATGTTTATGGTTCCCCACTTTAGGAACCATATGAATAATGGAGAAACTCCATGAAAGGAACATTAATGATTCATATAAATCACTTAACGGGAAATGTCTCAAATAAATCCAACGAGTTATTAATAATCCTGTTATACAGAAAAAAGTAGCTATAATGCCTTTTTCTGATGAATCACATATTCCTACGATTTGATGGACTAATAAATCCATCAAATGAATCGTAATAACAATTGAAATGATCGAAAAAGATATGTGAGTTAATATATGTTCTAAAGTCGCAAATATCATAAAAAATTATTTTGTAAAAAAAAAAAGGGGGGGTGTGTGTTCCTCAATTATGGAATGGAAATAAGGAAAGGAATTGAATTCCTTATAAGATAGGATTTATCTTGCCCCTTTTAGGGGATGCCGCCACTCGGATTCGAACCGAGATGCTCTAGCACTGCTTCCTAAGAGCAGCGTGTCTACCGATTTCACCATGGCGGCTTGATCGAAATAATAATAGCCCATACTATGTTCAATCGTCGAGATTGATGGATTCAATCCAATCGATCTTAGGAAAGATTAGAATCGATGAATCAAAAAACTCGTTCAAATAAATATTTGAACGTTCAATAATACTTAACTTAGTATAGTGGTATGGTGTCAGTTTTAACAATCATTTTCACGGAGTATAAGTCCCCCTGGACCAGTTGGAACTAGAGGGTTATGTCCTCAGTCGAGGTATACAACTAAAAATTGTCCTTTTTTTTCTATCTCATTTTTTTTTTTATGATTCATTTCTCATTTATCTCATTTCATGGATCCGACATAAAAATGAGATTTTTGTTATTGTGAAAGCGAATTGATGGGGAAAGTTACAATCCCCATCTCGCAAATTATAAAAATCTAATAGAATACCATTCTAGAATACTATAAGGAATGAAAAGTGAAACCTTTATCTTCTATCTAATGACTTCTTTTTTTTTTTTCAAACAAAACAAAACGGAAATCAATCGTTTTTAGAACTCAATTAGACAGGCGAATTATTATTCTACATACCACAACATCCAGTTCTATCTCATATTGATGAGTTCCAAAATTCGTTAATGTAAAATGTAAATTATTCATCTTCTAAATCATCCAATTCATCGAGTCATGTCGATTCATTCAGATTATTCCGCGGCTTTATTACTTGTTTGTTGCACAAAAAAAACTTTTTGAATGCCCGGTAGAAATAGATTTAGCTAAGGATAAAGCTTTTATCGCGGCCCAATATCCCTTTCTCTTCCAAATATTTTTGCGAATACGCTTTTTTGACATAGAAGTACGTTTCTTTGGAACTGCCATTTTAAAGAAAGAGGTTTCTCATTTTTATAGTTGGATGTGAAAGACATGTATTGTATTGTTCAAAATAAATCGTTCTTTCTATCCATTATCTATATCTATTCCATAGTGGATACTTCCTTCATAACATAAAAAATACAGATATGTGCGCATCACATATAGTATAACTAGGATGAAAAAAAAAAAAGGGTTCCAATTTATATCTCAGTCTATTTATATATCGTCATGTTACATTTAATAAATCAAATCAAAAAACTTAAGAACCCATACATTTTACCCTTACCTAATTTAAGAAAACAATAATATAAAATTTTTTCGATTAATTGATCAAACTCGAGAATGGAGTACCCATAATTTAAATTCAAATGAGATCATGTAGTTAATCTCTTAAACGATACAGTACTTGATAAAGTCATTTTAGTAATTTATTATTTCAGCTCTATGCGAAATGACGAGTATCGTAGGATTTTCCATAAAATATGTTTGTTTTATTTGACTAGAAGCCAATCAATCAGTTCCAGAATGAATTAGTCAATGACTCCAAATAAACTAACTAAAATAACTAGGTGTTATTTTATTAGGTCGAGTTATTGGTGGATCCTATAATTCATATCAGAATCAAGTACTATTTTGGTGTAATTCTTTTTCCTTATTACTATATGGATATAAATCACCGTAATAGTGGAATGATTGAAAATCTCATATTCTGTATCTCAATAAATATCTTAGTTAATCACTAGGTAGTCATTTTTAAGCAGTAACTTGGTTATTTGAACAATTGTAACTTCTTGATTTGAATTTTTCAAATATCTGGGAAAGAATCAGAATAATGAAGAATTCAAAATAATATTTGAGTTTTTATATCTTGATTTTTTTATTTATTTGATTATTGCTCTTTACAAAAAAGATAAGAGCTGGTGAATCGGAAAAATTAATAAGAATAAAAAAAAAAAGTTTGATTTGATTATGCAACCCATATATCAATATGCATGGATCATACCTTTCGTTCCACTTCCAGTTACTATGTCAATAGGATTGGGACTTCTGCTTGTTCCGACCGCAACAAAAAATCTTCGTCGTATGTGGGCTTTTCCCAGTGTTTCATTGCTAAGTATAGTTATGGTTTTTCGGCCGATCTGTCTGTTCAACAAATAGATGGCAGTTCCATCTATCAATATCTATGGTCTTGGACCATCAATAATGATTTTTCCTTAGAGTTCGGACACTTGATCGACCCACTTACTTCTATTATGTCAATACTAATCACTACTGTCGGAATCATGGTTCTTATTTATAGTGACAAGTATATGTCTCATGATCAAGGATATTTGAGATTTTTTGCTTATATGAGTTTTTCCAATACTTCCATGTTGGGATTAGTTACTAGTTCCAATTTGATACAAATTTATATTTTTTGGGAACTCGTGGGAATGTGTTCGTATCTATTAATAGGTTTTTGGTTCACACGACCAATCGCAGCAAATGCCTGTCAAAAAGCATTTGTAACTAATCGTGTAGGGGATTTTGGTTTATTATTAGGAATCTTAGGTCTTTATTGGATAACAGGTAGTTTCGAATTTCGGGATTTGTTCGAATCTTCAATAACTTGATGCATAATAATGGAGTTAATTCTTTATTTGCTACTCTGTGTGCTTCCCTATTATTCGCTGGTGCAATTGCTAAATCTGCGCAATTTCCCCTTCATGTATGGTTACCTGATGCCATGGAGGGACCCACCCCTATTTCGGCTCTTATACATGCTGCTACTATGGTAGCAGCGGGAATTTTTCTTGTCGCTCGACTTATGCCTCTTTTCACAGTTATACCTTACATAATGAATCTCATTTCTTTGATAGGTATAATAACGGTACTATTAGGAGCTACTTTGGCTCTTGCTCAAAGAGACATTAAGAGAAGCTTAGCTTATTCAACAATGTCTCAATTGGGTTATATTATGTTAGCTCCAGGGATGGGTTCTTATCGAGCTGCTTTATTCATTTAATTTCTCATGCCTATTCGAAAGCATTATTGTTTTTGGGCACCGGATCCATTATTCATTCAATGGAACCCATTGTTGGATATTCTCCAGATAAGAGTCAGAACATGGTTCTTATGGGTGGTTTAAGAAAATATGTACCAATTACCAAAATGACTTTTTTATTAGGTACACTTTCTCTTTGTGGTATTCCACCTCTTGCTTGTTTTTGGTCCAAAGATGAAATTCTTAATGATAGTTGGTTGTATTCACCGATTTTCGCGATAATAGCTTGTGCTACGCGGGATTAACTGCATTTTATATGTTTCGGACATATTTACTTACTTTTGAGGGGTATTTATATGCGCATTTTCAAAATTACAGTGGCACTCAAAATAGCTCGTTTTATTCAATATCTATATGGGGAAAAGAAGAATCAAAACTGGTTAACAGAAATTTGCTTTTATCAAAAATAAATAAGAATGAAAAGGTTTCTTTTTTTTCGAAGACGACATATAAAATTGATGGGAATGTACGAAATCTAATGCGATCCTCTAGTACTCATTTTGACAATAAAGATACTTCCATGTATCCTCATGAATCAGATAATACAATGCTATTGCCTCTACTTGTGTTGGTCCTATTTACTTTGTTCGTTGGATTCGTAGGAATTCCTTTCGATCAAGGAGTAATGGGTTTGGATATATTATCCAAATGGTTAACCCCATCAATAAACCTTTTACATCAAAATTCGAACTATTCGGTGAATTGGTATGAATTTGCGACAAATGCATTTTTTTCAGTCAGTATAGCCTATTTCGGAATATTCATAGCGTCTATTTTATATGGTTCTGTTTATTCATCTTTTCAGAATTTGGAATTAATCAACTCATTTGTTAAAATCGGCCCTAAGAGAATTTTCTTGGACCAAATAATAAATGGGATCTACAATTGGTCATATAATCGTGGTTACATAGACCTTTTTTATGCAATATCTTTAACTCAGGGCATAAGAGGATTAGCCGAACTAACTCATTTTTTTGATAGACGAATAATTGATGGAATTACGAATGGGGTTGGTCTTGCAAGTTTCTTTGTAGGAG
>NW_027519657.1:0-7500 GCF_043159265.1 Tasmannia lanceolata
AGGATATACAAACAAGAACCAATCCCAATGAAAAGGCAGAAAAAATGGGATTGGTAAGTAATACCACTCCTAGACCCCCTAGTATAAGACCTGATCCAAAAATACTAAAAGAATATCATGTATTGGCCCAGGTAAATCCATTATGTATAAAATAAGAGATAAAAAAAAGTTGAAATATTTCATGACCTTACTGACCCAGCCAGGAAAAAAGAGGTTACCTTGTTTTTTTCTTGTATATGATACGTTTCTAATTGAATCGTAATGGGGTCTGGATTGAGGTAGATACAGTTATTGGACTAATTCCACTTCTGTATCCGAAAGAGTAGTTCGGAGTTTGATATTCCGAAATCATCATGACTATATTCATATATTCTAAATCCAAATCAAGCCGCGATTCTCACCAATCAATAGTTATGATTTGTAGTTACTGACCAACCAAAATGAAAGAAGCTTCACTCCTTTAGATCAAAAATGAATCTTAGTCATTGGTAATCGTTATTGAATCAAGGGGTTTATCTGTGGTTATTTTAATTTGAGTCGAATTCATAATTGTTCGAATTGTGTAATCCCCAATTACTGACATTGGTAACCGACCCAAAGCAATTTGATTATAATTCAATTCGTGACGATCATAAGTGGAAAGTTCATATTCTTCAGTCATTGATAGACAGTTTGTTGGACAATACTCGACGCAGTTACCACAAAATATACAGATTCCAAAATCAATACTATAATTAAGCAACCGTTTCTTTCTAATATCTGTTTCCAATCTCCAATCAACAACGGGTAGATCTATGGGACATACACGAACACATACTTCACAAGCAATGCATTTATCAAATTCAAAGTGGATTCGACCACGGAAACGCTCTGATGTGATCGATTTTTCATAAGGATATTGAATAGTTATAGGTAAACGATTCGCGTGGGATAAGGTAATCATGAAACTTTGACCAATGTACCTTGCAGCTCGTACTGTTTGTTGACCATAATTCATGAACCCAGTCATCATAGGGAACATATCGTGGCTATCCATGAATAATTTGATATTTCTTTCTCTTGCTTAAGGGAGGTTATGAATCTAGAGTATCATATACTGTTACAGTGAAAGGAGTTGGGAAGAAGTTGTCAATAATAGATTACCCAGAGAAATGGGTAAAAGAAATTTCCATCCAAGATTTAATAGTTGGTCCATTCTCATCCTAGGTAAAGTCCATCTTGTTGTGATAGGAATGAACAGGAACAAATAAGCTTTAGCTAATGTAATAAGGATACCAATCGTTGTTCCAAATACTCCCCCGTTTTATTTATTCCGAAAAGTTCAGGAATGAATATGTACGGAATAGAGAGATTCCACCCGCCCAAGTAAAGAACTGTTACAAATAATGAAGAAACTAGTAGATTTAGGTAAGAAGCAACGTAAAATAAACCAAATTTGATACCTGAATATTCGGTTTGATAACCCGCTACTAATTCTTCTTCTGCTTCTGGTAAATCAAAAGGTAATCTCTCACATTCTGCTAGGGAAGAAATTATAAAAACTATAAACCCTATGGGTTGACGCCACAGATTCCATCCCCAAAACCCATATTTTGACTGTGCCTCAACTATATCAATTGTACTTGAACTGTTAGATAATCATAGTCGATGATAACATCACTGTTCCCATCGCTATTTCAGAACCGTACATGAGACCTCAGCTTCATACGGCTCCTCGATGGCCACAAATAAATCTAAGGACTGATTCAGTATTACCTCGGCATTTTTTGAGAGTGAATAGAGTAAAGATGCATCAGGGAGTCCCTAATTAGACCAATGGAATTCTGTCTGCTATAATAACAAATTCAAAGTGCTTCCGAATTGCTCTCATAATTTATTTTATAATTAATATTACAATTTATCTTTGTTCAGTAATAGCTTAATCTTTCAATAAAATACTCGTTGTATCAATAGATATTTCTACCCATATCTTTCGATTACGAAAAAGAATTAGACACTCTACATTAGTTCATTTCATGAATCATGATAAGAAGCCTATCTGTATTAATACGGATGGGATGGAGGAAAGAAAGAATAAAGAAAGATCTATTACTATTTATTTTTCCTATTGCATTCCATTTCTTTCGTTCCTGTTCTTCTTTCGCAGAAGAGGGGATTCTCAAAAAAAAAATAAAGGATTACTTCGTTCCCGATAGTCATTTCTTTAATCAGTGGATAGGAGCATACTCTGGATCGGAATCATGGGGAAGTACTGCTTGATCATTTCTACCAACTTAAAGCCCTCATTATGATTCCTTTTATGCAAAAATATCCCTTTGGTTTTTGATACCTTACATTATTTCCATGACGAATCCTTTGTGTACCTTGGTGTTCCTAACCGTCCACTCATTTTTGATTGATTCCCGATATGATAATGCATACAATAACAATTGTAGAAACTCCATACAGTTGATCTTTTGCACCCGCTTCAAGTCATGATGACTAATCAACCAATCTTGGGGTAAACAGTTTCCACCGCTTATCTTTACTTACACTTTCCTCTCGTACATAGGGAATGAGAATCAATCTTCTTACTGCGAATTCATAAGCTGTTTTGTTTCACTCATATAACCATCTCGTTTAGTTCATCAACCTAAATGGTGAATAAAAAAATCAAGATATCTATTCAATACATTCAACCTCTTTCCTAGAAATAAAGGAAAGAAATAAAAGTTAATGTTGCAACGAATCACACGTAGAGATATTGATAACACACATGGAGTTAATGGTATTTCATAACTAATAGATTGAGCAGCAGCTCGTAGACCACCTGAAATATTTATTATTCGATCCATATCCTGACATAAGAAGTCCAATAGGAGCAATACTGGAAATGGCGATCCACAAAAAAACACCTATACCGAGATCGGCTAGAACAAGGCGATAGCCAAAAGGAATTACTGAATAACTTAGTAGAATTGATATGACCGCTATGGATGGCCCGATACTGAATAAACGAATATCTCCTCTAGATGGGAGAAGATCCTCTTTGAAAAGCAGTTTTGTCCCATCCGCTAGAGCTTGAAGAATTCCCAAGGGACCAGCATATTCAGGCCCAATACGTTGTTGTATCCCTGCGGATATTTCTCTTTCTAACCACACAATCACGAGTACCCCTATTGTGATCCCCGATACGGGAGTAAAAATAGGGACAAGCGTCCCTATAAGGCCATAGCCTTCTTTTAAAGATTCCGATCTGGAAAAAGAATTGATAGCTTGTACTTCTGTCGTATCAATTATCATTTCAACGATCAACTTCTCCCATAATGATATCTATACTACCTAGTATCGTCATGATATCAGCCAATTTCATTCTTTTAACTAGCTGAGGAATAATTTGCAAATTTATGAAACCCGGTGGACGAATTTTCCATCTCCAGGGAAAAACACTATTATCTCCTATCAGAAAAATTCCTAATTCTCCTTTTGGGGCTTCTACTCTCACATAAAGTTCTTGTTTTAACAATTCAAAGGTGGGAGAAGGTTTTTTACTAATGAATCGGTATTCAAAATCGTTCCATTCAGAATCCTTTGCTCTATCAAAGCGTCGTACTTCTAAATTCTCATAGGGTCCCCCCGGAATTCCTTCCAGAGCCTGTTGAAGAATTTTTATAGATTCCGTCATTTCACTGATTCGTACTAAATAACGAGCTAATGAGTCTCCTTCTTTTTGCCATTGGACTTCCCAATCGAATTCATCGTAACACTCATAATGATCAACTTTACG
Source organism: Tasmannia lanceolata (assembly GCF_043159265.1). Classification (NCBI taxonomy): domain Eukaryota; kingdom Viridiplantae; phylum Streptophyta; class Magnoliopsida; order Canellales; family Winteraceae; genus Tasmannia; species Tasmannia lanceolata. The sequence continues at coordinate 3,767 of NW_027519657.1, forward strand.
AAGATCCCATTGGATTCCGGAAGCTCGTAGCATTGGTCCCGATAAACCCCAATTTATTGCTTCCTCTCCACCAATAATGCCCACTCCTTCAACTCGTTCCAAAAAAATAGGATTCCGCGTAATAAGCTTTTGATATTCAACAACTCCTGTTAAAGAATAATCGCAGAAATCCAAACATTTATCTATCCATCCGTGAGGTAGATCAGCAGCTACTCCTCCGATACGGAAATAATTATGCATCATTCGCATACCTGTGGCAGCTTCGAATAGATCATATAGCAATTCTCTCTCTCGGAAAATATAGAAGAAAGGAGTCTGTGCACCGATATCTGCCATAAAAGGCCCAAGCCATAACAAATGAGAAGCTATACGACTTAGCTCCAGCATAATAACTCTGATATAACTGGCTCTTTTAGGTACTTGAATATTTCCCAATTGTTCGGGGGCATTTACCGTTATTGCCTCTGTGAACATAGTAGCTAAATAATCCCAACGTGTTACATACGGCAGATATTGTATAATTGTTCGGTTTTTCCGCAATTTTTTCCATTCCTCTGTGTAAATAACCCAATATAGGTTCACAGTCAATAACATCTTCACCATCTAGAGTAACAATGAGTCGAAGAACACCATGCATTGATGGGTGGTGAGGGCCCATATTGACTATCATGAGGTCTTTTTTTGTAGCCGGTACAGTCATATGCTTTCTTCCCCGATTCATTATTCCATGAATTGTTGAAAACGAAACAAAGTTCATCAAAATTCAAGATCTAATAAACCAAAAAATTCAAATGAATCCTCAAATTAACGATTTTTTGGCTCCCGAATATCCAACTGACCAATTAATTCCTTATAACGTACTCTATTTTTTTTTGACAAATAAGCCAGCAGCCGTTGACGTTTTCCCAGAATTTTTCGCAGACCTCTCTGAGATAAATAGTCTTTTCTGTGAAATTCAAAATGTGCAGTAAGTCTCCGTATCTTATTGGTGAAATTGAATACTTGAAATTCAACAGACCCTTTGTTTTTTTCTTTTCTTCTTGCGGAATAACCGAGATAAATAAATTTTTTACCATAAAAAAGAATAATTCTTCTCTCTTTTTTTTTTTCTTTCGTTCCCACAAATATGGATTTTACCGATCAGGAATAATAATAAAATGATAATGCCAGTCATTTCGATCTGGTACACACAATAATCTGGATTTATTCATATAATAACTTTTTCTATTTAAATTGAATTAATAAATCCAATTTAATTTGTAATTTGATTCGGATACAATACATAGAAAGGGATGGTACATTTCTGGACCCACGAAAGAGAATGATTTGGGTTTAAGAAGATTCTGTTGATTCATTCCTAGGTCCAATTGATACGTCATTGAATCAGTATCATGTGTCAGAATGTAATGTAACACAACGTGTGTGTACACCTGTCTGTCTTCATATATCGGCTATGATACATGATGTATATAAAATGTACCATTAACTAATTCTGAATCGTGGATACATATATATTCTTGACATACTGAAACGACTGCCATTATTCGTATCAAACCAATAGCGATTCATACAAGCTAAATCTTCTAATCGATAATTGGGCCAAAGAAATAATTTGAATTGAATGAATTTATTTGTATCTGTATCAAGACACTTGTCCTCATCCAAAAATTGCCCAGAGTTCTTTACGTTATTCTCATTGAAAAATACTGGATTTATATCCACAATATTCTCATTACTGAAATTGAAACACATTAAAATTCTCAATTTTCTACGACGTCTAGGAGATAGAATATTTTCAGGAACAAGAAAATCATAATGATTTTCATCTCCATTCATAAGCATCTTTCCATGTTGTGCAATAGATCCATTGAAAGAATTCTCATCAACATATTTTTTTTCTCGACGTTCTCGATTAGTTTGGTGTTTACTCTTATGGACCAATGAAATGCCTATGGTTTGATACATAATAAATTGTCCATCCCGTTTTATAGACAGGCGGGCTGGTTCAATAATAAATATTCCCCTTTTTATCAATTCCGTAAGAGTGAGATCCTTCTGAATCAACATTACGTCCAGGCGCATTTCTCCTCTTTGAATAGAGGATATAGCAATTTCCCTTGGATTTATCAGTCTAAGCAGGAGGCAATATACCTTGATATTATTGATCATTCTTTGATTCAAAGAATCGTCCCATCTCAATTGAAAAAGCAAATATCTTTTTAGGAAGAACTCTAGTTCTGCTTCTCTGTTGCTCTTGTATTTTCTTTTCTTTCTCCTTTTTTTAATGTCTGATTCCGCGTAATCCTTTTCAACATATTTTTTTTTTTTTTGTGCATCTGATTCAAGATTCTCTTGGTTTCGTGCATCTGATCTAATATCCCCTTGGCCCGGCTGTTCTTCTTCTTTTTCTTTATTTCGGTTCTCTAATTCAAGATATTCTTTTTGATTAGATGATATACGAAGATCTTTTTTTTGATTTTCACTAATGTTTTTATTTTCACTAATGTTTTTATTTCCATGAAAATTTAAAAGAAGTAATTTGATTGGTATGATCCATGGTTTCATTTTATATGTATCATAAAGTCGCACAAATTCTGGGAAGAACCAAGATTCCAGATTCGATATGGGACGATATCGCATTTCTTCATTCATTCCCATCCAATCAAAAAAGTTTTTTTTTTGATTGGGTGGGTTGATTTCTTGATGAATCGTGAAATAAAAAAGATCTTTTTTATCAATTATTTCATAATCATTAATCCCATTCTTAGTATTTTTATTAATATTGGTCCCAGTATCCATATCGGTCCAGGTATCAATATCGATATTTTTTCTAAGACAAAAATGCAGAATTCTCCACTCAAAATATTTTCTATCCGGATTTTTACCCGTATCCATAATAGACTCTTCTTCTAGATAATCACTAATAGCTATATCCCCCAGTACATAACATGATTCGGGTTTAGGTGTGTTGTCATTATAGGGAATCTCTCGGCCCCCATTTACTTTTAACGGGGATACATAAATATATGAGCTCTTCCTATCCTCATAATTAATATATTTACACGATAAAAGATCATATCTGTAGTGTTTTTTAAATTTTTCTTTTTGACTCGGCAATGAATTCACCGCGCAATCATTTTCTTTCTCGTAATAAATGAATTGGTCTTTTTCTTTTTCATATGAATCCCATTTTTTGGAATCTTTATTTTCAATCGTACGACGATGATTGACTCTAGTTCGCCATTTTTTCGATACTAATCTAGACCATCTATTCTGAGATAAATTGTATTGATAATGACGCTTTAACCAGTTTTTCCATTCATTCATTCTGGAATTCGAAAATTTCTTATGTCTTGGTTTGAAATCAAAAATTCCTCGTGTACCCAAATAGTCCTTTATTCTATGCTTAATAAAAGGAGATGCGCCATGATATTGAAGTACAGATATCAAGTGATACTTGTTAATAACTTCTTGGTTTTGTGATAATTTGTAAAATACATATGCTTGGGACAAGAAAGATAAGTTACAATAAATCTGTGAATTATTATTTCGAATATTCGAAATAGAAAGTGACTTTTGGATAGTCAAAATAAACTGAGTTGTATTTTGATTTGTTTCATCAATTCCTTCTTTATTTGTTTCATTATTGTAAATATATTTATCGATAAGATTTTTTGTTGATTCAAGGAAAAGTTGTGTATTAATCCTGGGAATGTTAATGGCACATAGAAAGA
>NW_027519658.1:2500-10000 GCF_043159265.1 Tasmannia lanceolata
ATTCATGAATTTGTAATAGATTGTGGGGTAGCTCATGAGAGGAATTGTTGTTGAGAAATCTGAAACTAGAAAGGAATTTTGGAATTCCTATGGAACCATAATAGTCTAAATGTAACCATAGTATAAAATAGGGTCAGTTGACTTGTTCCAATTCATTGGTTTAATCCAGTATAAATCTAAGAATAAGACGGGATCGTCTTCTTGACAAACATGAATAGATAGATTCTATCTATTTTTTTTTAATCTTTTTAATAAGATAAGAAAAAGATAAGAAAAAAAATGTTTTTTTATCCCTCGATCCTCGAGGGAAGATCTTTCTTTAATGAAAAGTTTTCTATTTTCTATTTAGAATTGATTGGTCATACCTGTATTGCAATAATACAATAATATGAATGACTCGCTATTCACTCGGTTTCTGGGTCATAATCATAAGATTATGTAGGAGAGATGGCCGAGTGGTTCAAGGCGTAGCATTGGAACTGCTATGTAGGCTTTTGTTTACCGAGGGTTCGAATCCCTCTCTCTCCGTACCTTCACCTAATTCACCAACGGTACCGACTACAATGTATCAAATCAAATAACAATTGATACGAGTATTCCAATCGTACTTTATTTGATATAGATTCTCTATTCCTAATTGCTGTGGTATGGAAAATACCGGAACGGAAAGAATGGACAAGGAATAAAAATCTCACCGCTGATCCATTTGTAATACGTGAATGGGAGAAAAATCCGGATCAAACCTCTTAGATCTATTTACTTCGGCGAAAGAAAAAAAAGGGGCTTGTCCAAAGCTTTGTTATTTTAGTTAGGTTCAAGTCTGACGGGAATAATATTCTACGACTAGCAACTCATTGATTTTCAAACCGATCCACTTAATATCTATTATTTGATTTACTAATCCTTTATATTGGGATGAATAAAGACTCAAATGTTTTGCCAACTCCTCGTGGGGGGATGAATCCATATAATTTTGAATCAGAGCTCTGGATCTTTGTTCATCCCTCATAGTAATAATATCTTGGGGTTTGCAGCGATAACTTGGGATATCTACTATACGGCCATTAACTAAAATATGTCTATGATTAACTAATTGCCTGGCTCCCGGAATGGTCGAAGCCATACCCAATCGAAAAAGGATGTTATCCAAACGCATCTCAAGTAGTTGTAGTAAAACCTGACCTGTTGACCCTTTGGCTTTCCCAGCAATACGAACATATCTAAGTAATTGTTGCTCTGTCAGACCATAATGAAAACGCAATTTTTGTTTTTCTTCTAGACGAATACGATATTGAGATCTTTTCCCGGAACGCGATTGGTTTCTAAGATCACTTCCGGATCTAGGTCTTTTCCTAGTGAGTCCCGGTAAAGCCCCTAGACGGCGTATTTTTTTGAAACGAGGCCCTCGGTAACGAGACATAAAGACTCCTTAATTTTATTGAAATTTCATTTTACAGAATAAACCTAAATTAATACTGAACTAAACGATAAACGAAGCTAAATCCACTGAAGTACTACAAAGAGGAATAAGATGAATTGTATCAATATCCGTATTATTTTGTATATTGTATATATGGGAAGTTAAGGATCCTTTTCTTGATTTGTTCTGTATAGATCAAACGGCTCCAATCCGTTTTTTATTCTTTATTCATAGTTGGAAGTTCCCGCGACATAACATAATAGATCGGTAACCCGACATTTGGAGAAAAAAAAGGGGGGGGTCTTCTCAATATTCCTTGGTCTCAAGGAAAGATGATCAATCCTGATAAAAAAAAAAAAATAGAACAAATAGAGAAAGCCGACTATCGGAATCGAACCGATGACCATCGCATTACAAATGCGGTGCTCTAACCTCTGAGCTAAGCGGGCTCATATAACAGAAATAGTGCGTGAATAGGAATTCGGGAAACTATTGGGATCTTAGTTAGCTATTAGCTATTAATAATTATTAATATTAATTATTATAAATTATTATAACATATTAATTAATATTAATAATTATTAATATAATATGAATTTTGATTTTATTTTTGATTATTTTCTATTTGATTATTTATTTTTGATTATTTCATTTATTAGTAGTCACTAGCACTAGAATTTTTTTTTTTCATTCAAATCAAATTTAAAAAACGCAAAATAATACTATATACATATGAAATAATTCTATATTCTATTATAGAATAGAATATAACTATTAGTTATAGCAGTTATAGCAGATTATATGAATTCTATTTCTATTAGAGTGTAGTTCCTAAGGAAAGGATAAGATAAGGATGCAATCCAGATCCTACTGAGATATTCCTTTTGTTTCATTCGGAAAGGGAGGAGATAGGACGAAAAAAAAAAAAAGAAGAATGAATATCGACCGTTCCAGTATTCCAAACTGCGCGGGAAAAATGAGAGGGGGGGGGAACATCTATATGTGGGATATATCCATCCATATTGAATTGCAGATACATCAATGATAGAATCATTTCTGATTGGACCAAATAATGGAATGGTCCTCCAATAGATATGAAAGAAGATGGGCAAGAAATAAAATAGGAGCAGACACTTTTTCGATATAGGAATCAGTATCTAATGAATTCAATGGTTCCAACATAAATGAAAGAAGGGGATGGGATCACAATGAGATCGAGATCTCATAAGGGGGATATGGCGAAATTGGTAGACGCTACGGGCTTGATTGGGTTGAGCCTTGGTATGGAAACCTACTAAGTGGTAACTTCCAAATTCAGAGAAACCCTGGAATTAAAAATGGGCAATCCTGAGCCAAATCCAGTTTTCTGAAAACAAGGGTTCAGAAAGCGAGAATCAAAAGAAGGATAGGTGCAGAGACTCAATGGAAGCTGTTCTAACGAACGGGGTTGACTACATTGGTAGAGGAATCCTTCTATCAAAACTCCAGAAAGGATGACCTTATTTAAGTACATAGACGTACTTAAATATCAAATGATTAATCACGACCCGAATCCGGATTTTTTGATTATTTATATGAAAAATTGCAGAATTCTTGCTAAATTAAATCGATTCCAAAAGGAAGAATCGAAGATTCAGTGATCAAATCATTTACTCCAGAGTCTGAAAGATCTTTTGAAGAACTGATTAATCGGACGAGAATAAAGATAGAGTCCCATTCTACATGTCAATACCGACAACAATGAAATTTATAGTAAGAGGAAAATCCGTCGACTTTTGAAATCATGAGGGTTCAAGTCCCTCTATCCCCAATAAAAAAAAAAAGGCCTATTTTATTCCATTCCCTAACCATTTATCCTCTTTTTTCGTCAGTGGTTCAAAATGAGCTTAGCTATGTTTCTCACTCACTCTACTCTTTCACAAATGGATCCGACCAGAAATCTTTCTCTCTTATCACAAGTCTTGTGATAGATATGATCTACGTACAAATGAACATATATGGCAAGGAATCTCCATTATTGAATCATTCACAGTCCATATCATTACTCTTACACTTACAAAGTCTTCTTTTTGAAGATCCAAGAAATTCCAAGGCTGAGGTAAGATTTTCTAATGTTTTTTGAGTCCCTTTAATTGACATAGACCCAAGCCCTCTAGTAGGATGATGCGTCGGGGATGGTCGGGATAGCTCAGCTGGTAGAGCAGAGGACTGAAAATCCTCGTGTCGCCAGTTCAAATCTGGTTCCTGGCACGTGGTTAATATATCGAATAGATACTCATACAAATGAATCGATATGGATCGGGATCCATATTCTATTCGTTAATAGTCTAGATCATGATACATACTTATCCATCTAGGGATATATCTAGATCCCCCATTTTTTTTTTTGATGGGTAAAGAAAAGAATTAGATTCTGTTCCCTCTTCTTTTTTGTTTGTTCATACTGTACCTGCTCTCGCTCAAAAAGAATGTTAATACTTCATACATATTTGAATTGAAGTTAGTTGGCTGAAAACCCAAAAGTCTAGTCTAGAGAGGAATCGAAGGGTAGGAATAGACAGGATTCATTTCAGATACAGTACAAAGAAAATCTGATCCCCTTTTCATTTCTGAATTTTGAGTTCATAATTTCATATTTTCTTTCATATTCTATTTCTTCACTTTCTCTTTCTTCACTCCCTCCTACGTGACTTTTCGGGGCCCATCTAAGTGATGTGCGCGGTACAAAGTTCATGGTGCAGAACTCTTTTGATTCATCCTATTGGCTTTGCTCATCCGAAATGGATATCTTCCAAATTGGGGAATATCAATGAAGCCCCTTTAGTAGCCCATTCATAATACTGAGATGAGAGTCCAGTTATTCTGTTTCATCTAGAACAGAACATAAAAAGATTCCTTGAATATCTGGAGTCGTAGAAGTGAATATTAGTTTCTTATCATTCAATGAGCATCTTGTATTTCATAGAAATTGGGGGCAATATAATCCTTACGTAGGGGCCAGCCTATCCAACTTTCAGGCATCAAGATACGTTTCAGGCGTGGATGATTTTCATAAGAGATTCCCAACATATCATAAGATTCCCGTTCTTGAAAATCAGCACTTTTCCAAATCCAGAAAACAGACGGGATTCTAGGATTCCTCCTTGGGGCAAATACTTTTATGCATACCTCTTCGGGTTGATCCACACCATACTGTATTCTCGTAAGATGATACACACTAGCTAACAACCCGCCCGGTGCTACATCATAAGCACACTGGGAACGTAGATAATTGTAACCATATACATATGAAATGACAGCAATGGAGTACCAATCCTCGGGCTTTATTTGTAAAGTCTCTATTCCTTGGTAATCGAAGCCCAAAGATCTATGCACTAGCTCATGCTTGACTAGCCAAGCAGATAAACGACCTTGCATCTTCTTGATCTCTCCCACATTTGTATTTGTATGAGTATTTCACATTTACGATGAAATTTATGAAGATTTACCCGCTGTTTGTTATTCTGCACAAAAGCATCCTGCCTAATTCACTAATTCGTGGGAAGATACTGAACTTTTGTATTTGAAAGATGTTTCAGTTTCAGGAGGTATTTCTGAAGTAGATGGAGATTTATAGAGTAATCCTTGATCGTAATTTCCAGTATGAGTACTGCGTCCAACATGAAACTTGTGATTGGTAGTAAAATATCGATTTTCCTGTTGAGACCCAATTTGATCTTCATAGATTTCTCGAGATACTTTCTTACGAAGTTTCGTTATAGCATCTATAACTGCCTCTGGTTTGGGTGGGCAGCCCGGCAAATAGACATCCACAGGAATTAGCTTATCGACTCCCCGAACGGTACTATAAGAATCCGTACTGAACATCCCTCCTGTAATAGTACAAGCTCCCATCGCAATGACATATTTTGGTTCAGGCATTTGCTCATATAATCTCACTAAGGAAGGCGCCATTTTCATTGTTACTGTGCCGGCTGTTAAAATGAGGTCTGCTTGCCTAGGACTCGATCTTGGTACCAATCCATAACGATCAAAGTCGAATCGCGAGCCTATTAATGAAGCAAATTCAATGAAGCAACAACTGGTACCATAGAGAAGCGGCCATAAACTGGAGAGTCTTGACCAATTCGAAAGATCATTCGATGTAGTTGAAATAACTGAATTTTGGGTTGTTTGGTCAAGTAACGGAAACTCAATAGAATTAATAACTGTCTCAATGTAATCTTTTCTTTGTTTTTGATTTTGATTGTCTGAATATTCAGGAGCTAAGACCATTCCAATGCTCCTTTTCGCCATGCATAAACTGAACCAACAATTGGGATAAGCACGAAAATGAAAGCTTCTATAAATACAGATACACCCAATACATCGAAACTCATTGCCCATGGATAAAGAAAGACCGTTTCAACATCAAAAACAACAAAAACTAGAGCAAACATGTAATAGCGAATTCGGAATTGTAACCAAGCATCCCCCATTGGTTCTATACCCGATTCATAACTAGAGAGTTTCTCTGGTCCTTCACTAATCGGGGCTAAAACTCCCGAAATTAGAAATGCTAAAATAGGAATAAGACTTGATATTATTAGAAATGCCCAGAAAATATCATATTCGTAAAGCAGAAACATAGATGCACTCTCATGAATGTGGAATATACCGAATTAGTCGATTCAAATTGGAATTGTCAATTCATCCATAACTGCTTAGTCGAAACAACAATTTTGATCGAACCACATAGTTGAGTTTGTTTGCTGCGGGTCATGCCTCGTTTCAAGATTCATCCAATAGAATCCCACTTACCCTTTCTTCAATTCTATTTAGATATGGTGTAGACATATTATGTTCTTGTACAAATAAGACTCTCTCACTTTACCTTGGGTTTTCTATAAAAAAAAAAATAAATGAAAGAATATTTTCATTTTCATCAAAAATGAATAAAAAAAAGATTAATTCAATATTAATTATATTATCTATAATTATGTGAAAATAAAATGGAAATATTCCATTTTCAATGAAAATATTCAATGAATATAATATAATAATATAATAAAATCAAAGAAGAGGTCTGGCTCATTTTTTTTTTTCTCTTTTGTAGTAGAATGCCTAGCTCGGGATTTAGGGTATATTCTACTCGGTTGGCGTTGGTGTATTCTTTTCATTAAGATCGGGGTATAGAATCATTGTTTCTATTGATTCGATATGAATACATAAACAGAAACAGAATGCATCGACCAATTAGACTCTCTCCTTGTCCCAGATTTATACTTAATTGATTTGATTCAATCTTCAATCTGTTGAATTATGAGGAACCCTTACATAGAACAACTCATGGGTTCCTATACCCAAATTAGATACTTTTGACCTGTACTATCCCGACAGGACCCCCCAGAAACAATCGAGTTATTTAAATCGAGTTAAAAGTCTTGAAAGAGTCATCCTATTTCGGACCCATTTCTAGTACCCAAAATCGCTATTTGGAATGACTCGAAATACTTATTAATGTAATAACACCTAGTAAGACCAACCAATGGGTTAGGTTTCGTGACAATCAAAAGAGGTTTCGTTTGAAGCAAACCCACACAATGGAGCGTACCACAATGGTAGAGTCGGCCGAATCATAAATTATCTACAGAAGATAGCTCTGATGGAATCACGCGTTGTCGAACAATTCGACAGACCAAATCCCCAAAAACACTCATAGAAATAGAAGAGAGCACAAACGTTGATACCTTTAGGACCAATTCATTATTTCTGAAACAATGAATTTGGGTTGTTGTTCCACCAAAGAGCGATCAGTCGGGGGATTGGATTCCTAACTCATCCAAGTTCAAACAGACCCCTAATCTTCTTGCATAAAGTCTGCATCGGTAGAATCGACAGAATTGAAATGATGAGCAATTGGATTGGAGTAGGTTGGGATACAAAAAAATAAGTATTGTACAGAAAGATAAAAATAACTAAACTACTTGCTTTGCCTTTGCTAGGCCGGCTATACGAAGAAAAGTCTAGTCTATTTTACAATGTTTACAATGAAACTTACCGAAGAGCTTTCTTTTTGAAACTCTGGCTTTTCTACAAAT
>NW_027519658.1:17500-26774 GCF_043159265.1 Tasmannia lanceolata
TTGAGCTTGATGCAAATGGCGAAAATATCTTCCGCTTCATATAATTATCAATCAAATAAAAAGTTATTCTATGTATCAATCCTTACATCTCCTACAACCGGTGGAGTGACAGCCAGTTTTGGTATGTTGGGAGATATCATTATTGCCGAGCCCAATGCCTACATTGCATTTGCGGGTAAAAGAGTAATTGAACAAACATTGAATAAGACAGTACCCGACGGTTCACAAGCGGCTGAGTATTCATTCCATAAGGGCTTATTCGATTCAATCGTACCACGTAATCCTTTAAAGGGTGTTCTGAGTGAATTATTTCAGCTACATGGTTTCTTTCCTTTGAATCAAAATTCAAGTAATGAAAACCTATAATAGAATAAAATAAATCGAATCGAAGTGTTGTATATTTCTATATCTCCCGAGAACCTCCATTTTTGACTTGACTATGAATTCCTGTTGGATCAGATTCTAACGAATTTTTGGGGAACTCATAATAAACCCCTTATTCTCCTTATTAAAATAAAAAGATAAGGACGGGAGAACAAGAATAATAAAGCGGATTATCATACGTATATTTCGTGTAGAAAGATGAATAGGTACATTTATTTAGTTCTACATTCCTTGAACTTATTATATACTTATAATACTTATAATAGATAGACTTATCATAAGATATCTTTTATAACAGGAGATATCTTTTATAACAGGTACAAATATTAAATCGAGGCACCTATTCTATGACAGATCTCAACTTACCCTCTATTTTTGTGCCTTTAGTGGGCCTAGTATTTCCGGCAATTGCAATGGCGTCTTTATCTCTTCATGTTCAAAAAAACAAGATTGTTTAGATCCGATGGGACTAAATCTCATCAATTTATTTCAACACTTGGACTTGGATCATAATACAGATACCTATTTAGTGGAATATGGTACGATATGTGGCTCCCCTCGAACACAAAAATAATACAAATAACAAATAAAAAGGAAAAGGCTGTTATGTTATGCATGCAGATACATGATCTATGGATAAATGCATGTATATGCGGGTATAGCTGTTTTAAAATAGATCGGCGGATATCTATATCTGAAATAGAAAGTAAATGTATCTATATGTTATGTAGATATACATAATGGGATCATATGAAGGGGATGTTATTATTTTATATCTAACCAATTCGATGAATTACTGCTAAGGGTTCACATCATAATAGTGCTAGTTGATGAGAGTTACTTCGGGAGCCAAAAAGGTAAAGTCAAATTCATTTGGCTTATTCTCTCAATTCCAATAGAATGCAACTGGATCTAGTATGAACTGGCGATCAGAACGTATATGGATAGAACTTATAACGGGGTCTCGAAAAACAAGTAATTTCTGCTGGGCCTTTATCCTTTTTTTAGGTTCGCTAGGATTCTTATTGGTTGGAACTTCCAGTTATCTTGGTAGGAATTTGATATCCTTATTCCCGTCTCAGCAAATAATTTTTTTTCCACAAGGGATCGTGATGTCTTTTTATGGGATCGCGGGTCTGTTCATTAGTTCCTATTTGTGGTGCACAATTTCGTGGAATGTGGGTAGTGGTTATGATCGATTCGATAGAAAAGAAGGGGTCGTGTGTATTTTTCGTTGGGGATTTCCTGGAATAAATCGTCGAATCTTCCTTCGATTTCTTATGAGAGATATCCAGTCGATCAGAATGGAAGTTAAAGAGGGCCTTTATTCCCGTCGTGTCCTTTATATGGAAATTAGAGGCCAGGGAGCTATCCCCTTGACTCGAACTGATGAGAATTTGACTCCACGAGAAATTGAACAAAAAGCTGCCGAATCGGCCTATTTCTTGCGTGTACCAATTGAAGTATTTTGAAATAAACTGTGATGAAGAATGAATGTTTTCTTTCTCAGTATGAGGGAAGGAGCTCAGGAATCCCCTTTTACTTTTAATATAAGCGAAGTTTCTTCGGAACGTTCATTCGAGCAAATCATGTTAGATTCTATTTCACCCGTTCTGTTGGTAATGCCGCTGTACTGTGGCCTATAGAATAAAGCAAGCAAGCAGGCATATATGGAACAACCATAATAAGAAGCAAGTTTTGTCCACCAAAACTATTTTTATGCATATGGAACTCAACTCAATTCTTTCATATTAGTAAGAAGTCCAATAAGTATGTATTCATCACACATATCAGAACATTTCGGAATACAGTACAGAATTCATCTTTTTAGGCCCAATATTTTGAATTGATACGTTAGATACAGATGGATCATCTCATAAATTATCTCCCTTTTGTCATTTGTCAATCGATCTTTCTTTTTATCTTATCCTCTCTTTTGCTCCTTGATGGCCAAACGATTGGATCTTTCATAACCATCCAATTTCTCTCTCCTTTTGCCACTCCTTTCGGATTTCATCATCAATATTCTTCAAAAATATCCCTTCAATTATTCCTGGGCTGTGGGTAGCCAGCCAAACATTTCGAAATAATTGATTGATCGAGGGGGAGTTTTTTTGTCTCAAAATCCGAATAATATTCATTACTTCAAGTGGTTGCATTCATCGAAAGGAACAAATGAAGATGCAATTGGTTCGAATTTGACCATGGGATATCTGGAAACAATATTTGATTATTTCTTTCATTTGAAATGGGCCCTTATTTTTTCATTTCATTTTTATTTGATTCTATTTCTATATTCTTTCCAGATCCAAGGACTAAACAATGAAAAAAAAAAAGTGCCAAAAAAGAAAAAAGCATTGACTCCCCTCCCATATCTTGCATCTATAGTCTTTTTGCCCTGGTGGATCTCTCTCTCATTTAATAAAAGTCTGGAACCTTGGGTTACTCATTGGTGGAATACCAGGCAATCCGAAACTTTTTTGAATGATATTCAAGAAAATAACGTTCTAGAAAGATTCATAGAATTAGAAGAACTATTCCTGTTGGACGAAATGATAAAGGACTACCAGGAGACACAGATACAAAAGTTTCGTATAGGAATCCACAAAGAAACGATACAATTGATCAAAATGCACAATGAAGATCATATCCATATCATTTTGGATTTCTCGGCAAATATAATCTGTTTCGCTATTCTAAGCGGTTATTCTATTCTGGGTAATGAAGAACTTCTCATTTTGAATTCTTGGGTTCAGGAATTCCTCTATAACTTAAGTGACACAATAAAAGCTTTTTCTATTCTTTTATTAACTGATTTATGTATCGGATTCCACTCGCCTTATGGTTGGGAACTAATGATTGGCTCGATCTACAAAGATTTTGGATTTTCCCATAACGATCAAATTATATCTGGTCTTGTTTCTACCTTTCCAGTCATTCTAGATACAATTTTGAAATATTGGATCTTCCATTATTTAAATCGTGTATCTCCTTCACTTGTAGTCATTTATCATTCAATGAATGAATGAAGAACTCATTTGATCCGCTGATATCAATCAAATAATCCCACTCTTTATACTTTTACCCGTCCAGGGAATTCGATTCCTCCTATATTCCAGTACAATTATTCCAGTACAATATCAGAATCGTGGATAGGGAACTATACTATACTAACTATATTAGCTACCTACCTAATTTATTGTAGAAATTTCCGGGATCAATGATTGGACCATGCAAAATAGAAATACCTTTTCTTGGGTAAAGGAACAAATGACTCGATTCATTTCCGTATCGATCATGATATATGTAATAACTAGGACATCTATTTCAAATGCATATCCTATTTTTGCGCAGCAGGGTTATGAAAATCCACGAGAAGCAACTGGGCGTATTGTATGTGCCAATTGCCATTTAGCTAATAAACCCGTGGATATTGAGGTTCCACAAGCTGTGCTTCCTGATACTGTATTTGAAGCAGTTGTTAGAATCCCTTATGATATGCAACTGAAACAAGTTCTTGCTAATGGTAAAAAGGGGTCTTTGAATGTGGGGGCTGTTCTTATTTTACCCGATGGATTCGAATTAGCTCCCCCCGATCGTATTTCTCCCGAGATGAAAGAAAAGATAGGCACTCTGTCTTTTCAGAGTTATCGCCCCACTAAAAAAAATATTCTTGTGATAGGTCCTGTTCCTGGTCAGAAATATAGTGAAATCGTCTTTCCCATTCTTTCTCCGGACCCTGCTACTAAGAAAGACGTTAACTTCTTAAAATATCCTATATACGTAGGTGGGAACAGGGGAAGGGGCCAGATTTATCCCGATGGGGGTAAGAGTAACAATACAGTCTATAATGCTACAGGAGCGGGTATAGTAAGCAGAATAGTACGTAAAGAAAAAGGGGGGTATGAAATAACCATAGCTGATGCATCGGATGGACACCAAGTAATTGATATTATACCTCCAGGACCGGAACTTCTTGTTTCAGAGGGTGAATCTATCAAGCTTGATCAACCATTAACGAGTAATCCTAATGTGGGTGGATTTGGTCAGGGAGATGCAGAAATAGTACTTCAAGATCCATTACGTGTCCAAGGGTTGTTGTTCTTTTTGGTATCTGTTATTCTGGCACAAATCTTTTTGGTTCTTAAAAAGAAACAGTTTGAGAAGGTTCAATTGTCCGAAATGAATTTCTAGATACATGGATCCATCAAATTGGTAAAAAGAGACGAACTATTGTTGATCGATGCAATTATGTATGATCAAAAAAATAATGAAAAGCTTTTTTCTTTATACTGTTTTTCGGCGAGATGTCAGGAATTGTTTGTGCCCCGTTCCTAGTAATAATATGTATATTCTGAAGAAGGCTACTTGACATTTTTTTTTTTTCAAAAAAAAAATTGGAGTGGTGTGACTATGCCAGGCCTCTTAATCCCAGATTATAAATGCCATGTAATGCATCAATAGTTTTTGATTCTATTGTACCTAATAGAATCGAATTCTATTAGATAATAGGCAAGGAAGAAAATAAATGGCAAGGAATAAATGAAAGTAACAAATGATTCTAGGAGGGATTGCTCGTCTTACTAATCTTCCACACAAGAAAAGGAATTTTTCACCCTTTTCCTGTGTGGAAATAATAATGATTCTTGATCCTGTTCGTTAAAGATTACGATTTTCTTTTCCAGGACTATTATAACCTCTTTCTTTAGATTCATAAGCAGTAGTGGACAAACAAAAAAAAAGGGGGGGGCGGGGGGAATCACTCATTGAGCAAATAGAACTTCTTCAATGAACTTATAAAAAAAAAAAAAGCAAATTTTCGCTGTGATGAGATAATCAATAAGGATTTGGATATGTGCAAAAATCCAAGATTTTCACTTTTTTTTTTTCACCACACTCGGGCATTAAATTAAGTGTCTTTTGCTTGAAATTTTATTTATGGAGTAAGGTTCATTTCCATACTAATTGGAATTGATTTGAAGAATGTCTCATCTGTAGAAATCCATATTGTGTCATCCATAAAATCGATTGATTCCTTCTTTCTTCTTGCTTCGGAAGAGTCCGTCCATACTATAGAGGAACAGATACTATGACAATCAAGGGATTAAATTCTTCAAAAACATCATTAGAAACAAAGGAATGGGGTGGTTTTAAACATCGGATCGAAGCAAAGGATCCGTTTTGTCATTTCTACGAATCAAATATTCTTCTTATGTTGACTGAATGAATTTCCAACCTTTATGTTATGAAATGGATCAAAGTCTCGCTGGAAGAGTAAGAACTCAACAGGACCTTACCCCTCTTTGTTTTGTCTGATTCGAGGGGTAAGGTCCTGTTGAGTTCTTACTTTTTCATGTCCACAATCCGGTTCTCATCCGATCACTATAGGGATGAGCCCAATCCGGAGTATGAACCGTAAAAGAAAATACCTATTGAACCAATCACAGGAATACCAGTTACAGTACCTATCAGCCAAAGAGGAATCCTTCCAGTAGTATCGGCCATTTACCCCGCTTCCCTCCACATTTCATCAAGTGGTCATGCTAGAGACATAAACAGTCATGGATAATTATGAGGATGATATCCTTCCGAATGGGATAAGAGAATTCCTACTATTCTCTTTCTTTCTCTCAATTGAAGAAATAATTGGAAAATAAAACAGCAAGTACAAAAATGAGTAATAACCCCCAGTAGAGGCTGGTACGATTCAATTCAACATTTTGTTCGTTCGGGTTTGATTGTGTCGTAGCTCTATAATTCAGATTAGGTTTATCGTTGGATGAACTGCATTGCTGATATTGACCCCAAAAAAGAAACGGTAGGTACAGCCAGTCCGTGAACGGCCAACCAGCGCACTGTAAAAATTGGATAGGTTCGATCTATGGTCATTGAGGCCTCCTAAAAGGATCTACTAAATTCATCGAGTTGTTCCAAAGGGTCAAAACGGCCAGTTATTAATGGAATCCCCTGTCGGCTCTCTGTGAAATACTCGTTTGGCCGAGGGCTTCCAAACACATCATAAGCTAAACCCGTGCTGACGAATAACCAACCCGCAATGAATAGGGAAGGTATAGTAATACTATGAATAACCCAGTATCGAATACTGGTGATAATATCAGCAAAAGAACGTTCTCCCGTGCTTCCAGACATGCTGAGCTCCACATATTCTTGTACAGTCAAAGGGGGATCGATTCCTTGAAAGATGGGATCAGTAAATGGAAAACTACTGATATTTCATCTTTGTGAGATCGTCAATATTGTACCGAAGGTGTATTTAGAGTATACCGAATCAGTATAGCTATCCTTCCTCTGACACAGCAACGCAGTTTCAATCAGTATCGAAAAGAAATGGTACATAATTCCCCTTTTCCTTTCTTGTTACTTGTCTATGCGGAACCGCGTGTCATTCAATCAAAAATTGATCAAATTTCTGTAGTATAGGGTTTCAAGTATTGGCTTTGGACTAGAAACTGAAGTTCTTAGTAAAGTTTGAGTCAACGGGTTCTAGTTCTAATAATTAATGAACGAGATTATCATATTCCACACAATTCAATTAGATGCAAAATATAGAAATCCCCTCTCATGGTTGTAGAAAAGATATTTTTCTTTTTTTCTAATCCTTTCATTTCAAGTAATTGGTTGGTTCTACAGTAGTAGATAGTATTCGATGAAAGAAAGAGAAGAAACAATAAATAGTTTGAACAATCAATATTCGTGATGCAACCATTACTGGATTAGATCCAAAGGTTCCTTCTTGACCTAGCTACAAGGATGGAACTCCATGATATGGAAAGACAGACTGTGGAACCTAAAAGGATAATAGGAATTGATAAATTGAAAAAGAAAAGAAATAAATGGTCAAAATGGAAATTCTTTTGAAATCCAATTCTTTTATTCTATAGTTATTCAAAGATAATTTCATTTTTGAATGAAGTTACACGACACAGTTCTTCTGACTATTACTTTACTCACGAGTTGCTCAATGAATCTGTTGATTTGAAATCCCGACATTGGTAGATGTCACAGATGATAAATCAATCTTTTTTTTTTTTTCTACCTCTGCTACTCTATCTTTGTCAGTGCCGTCTATAATGACTGATGAATCAAGAACTTTCAATTGGAACTGATTCTGTCAATTGGTATTTTTTCTGATCATCACATCTCGCAAAAATTGAAACTTAGGTAAGTGCTTTATAAACATATGTAAAAAAAAAAGAACGTATCTCATTTAGCTCCTTCATGCCCACTATAACTAGTTATTTCGGTTTTCTACTAGCTGCTTCAACTATAACCCCAGCTCTATTGATTGGTCTGAGCAAGATACGACTTATTTGAAATTAATTGAATGAATAATTCATCAAAATAAATAGTTCTGTGAGATTTCAGGTATTCGATAGTTCCTTCCCGCGTTAATTACCAATTCTTGATCATTGAGATTCATGGGTGATTCGGAGTAATATTTAGGGATAGATATTACCTCTATTTTTACCCTTTCCAACAAATTGAAATGATTGAAGTTTTTCTATTTGGAATCGTCTTAGGTCTAATTCCTATTACTTTGGCCGGATTATTCGTAACTGCATATTTACAATACAGACGCGGAGATCAGTTGGACCTTTGATTGAGTAACATCTCTTTTTTGATTGACCTCCTTCTTAAGCTGCAGGAGGTCAAATTCAGGTTGCAGTTCAAGTTAGTAAAGTTATTTTATTGTGATTCAACATTACAAAAACAGAATCACGCTCTGTAGGATTTGAACCTACGACATCGGGTTTTGGAGACCCACGTTCTACCGAACTGAACTAAGAGCGCTTTCTTATGACAGGAGATACAACTGTAAAGAAAGGGATTCTTTTTGTACCCCCAATACACCTTGCATGCATGTAGTATCATAAAATGCAAAATTATGTCCAGTCCAGTCCAATTTGAATCGATCTCAACTGATCCCTCGTTACTGCCCATAGGAGAAGTAATAGGTAGGGATGACAGGATTTGAACCCGTGACATTTTGTACCCAAAACAAACGCGCTACCAAGCTGCGCTACATCCCTTTCAATTGTTGTACAGTTTCATTGTAGGGAATCCTTGTCTTGTTTTCCACATCGTTATTTCCTAATATCTAGAGACAATTTCTCTTGCCATTTCTTCTTTTTGATTTCATATAATCAAAGAATTATATACATATGAAACCTAACGTATAAAAAAATGAATATTTATCGGTAATGCTCAGTAAGAAAGGGTCATCTTTTTCTGTTTTAGGGACAAGTAGATCTAATCCACCGGATTATTGTACATATTCATTTTCATTTTAGTTCGGGATTAGGGATTTCGTGTACAAATACAAGTGATCTTTAGCTACAGATACATCTGATCATATATGTATTCCAATAAAGAAGGAGGATTTTCAATGCGAGATATAAAAACATATCTCTCCGTGGCACCTGTGCTAACTACGCTATGGTTCGGGTCTTTAGCAGGTCTATTGATAGAGATCAATCGTTTATTCCCAGATGCGTTGACATTCCCCTTTTTTTCATTCTAGTTATTGACATGGGAAGGGGTGAAGAAGATTAGAGATACAACAAATTCTCTGTGACTAATCCACCCTTTTGAATTTTTTTTTTAAGTTGTTTAGGAAGGAAAGAGAAAGAAAAGTGGATTAAACCTCAGCGAAACTCGGGCTCAGCATAGAATTAATAGAGGGAGAACAGAAATAGAAATGTGGGTCTAGGACAGGCTGTTCAAGAGCATACAAGATAGTAAATGAAATACTGACTGGGATTAGAAATAATGGATAGTTAGAAATAATTGTATTACTTATTATTACTCTATTGATTGCAGCGAAATCTTTCATAATTGGATTTCGAGTTATCAGTTAGCAACTTCTATT
>NW_027519659.1:0-22500 GCF_043159265.1 Tasmannia lanceolata
TGATCGGAGATGAAAAAGAAGACCCGAAATTTTGTGAACAATGCGGAGTCGAATTTGTTGATTCTCGGATACGAAGATATCAAATGGGATACATCAAACTGGCATGTCCAGTGACTCATGTGTGGTATTTTAAACGTCTTCCTAGTTATATCGCGAATCTTTTAGATAAACCCCTTAAGGAATTAGAAAGCCTAGTATACTGCGATGTGTGATTTGATCGAAATTATGAGTTTACAGATTCGGAATGAGAAACTGTCATCCCATTTAATCCGATTGGGATGCCCCTGGCTCTGACATGTCTCCTGGGAGAGGAAGAAGAAGAACATGAAGCTCAGAATTATGGGTGTATTCAATACTTCCAAATAAAGGGGGAATTGATCCATGGTCGATTCCGTAACATATAAATAGGAATTGCTAGCTGTACCTCGTGAAAAAAAAAAAAGAATTCTTTCTTGGAATTAGCCACTCCATTTCTTTTAGAAATAAATTCTGTTTTCTGTTCAAGTAAACAAATATGACATGGTTACAGGAATCTATCCATCGCATATATGCTTCAAGGGACATCATAGCATAACCGTCGAGGTGAAGTAGGGACCTAAAAGATCGAATGGAACGATACATAGACAAGTAAATCCCTTATGAGTTCCAAGGTATTCCTTTAAGGGGATTCATCATTCGAGGGGACGTAGGCTACTCAACAATTTCACATTTTATTTATGTCGTAATTGAATAATGAATAAGTAATTCCGAAAATAAAATATAAAGTAAAAATGAATCAATGAAATATAGGTTGGTTCTCACTGGGAACTTGAGTAAGGAGTAGATTTTTATGGGGGTTTCTAGAACAAAATTTGAAAGTGAGACCCCCTTTATTTATTATTTATTTGGTGTAACTACTTGAGCCGGATGAGAGAAACCTTCATGTCCGGTTTTTAAGGGGGGGATCCTATAGGAACCTATCCCAATTTTTCTTTTGCTAGGCCCATAGTTAAAAAACCGACTTTCTTACGATTACGAGGTTCATTCGAATATGAAATACAATCCCGGAAATATAGCATCCCACTTTTTTTACTACCCAAGGCTTCGATACATTTCGAAATCGAGAAATCTCTACTGGAGCAAGTGCTATCAGAGAACAATTAGCCGATCCAGATTTGCGAATTATTACAGATCATTCATTGGTGGAATGGAAGGAATTAGGGAAGAAAGGTACACTGGGAATGAATGGGAAGATAGAAAAGTTGAAGAAGAAAGGATTTTTTGGTTAGACGCATGGAATTAGCTAAGCATTTGTTCGAACAAATGTAGAACCAGAACGGATGGTTTTGTGCCTATTACCAGTTCTTCCTCCGGAGTTGAGACCAATCATTCAGATAGATGGGGGTAAACCAATGAGTTCGGATATTAATGAACTCTATCGAAGAGTTATCTATCGAACAATACTCTTACCGATCCATTAACAACAAGTAGATCTACGCCAGGGGAATCAGTAATGTGTCAGGAGAAATTGGTACAAGAAGCCGTAGATACACTTCTTGATAATGGGATCCGCGGGCAACCAATGAGGGATGGTCATAATAAAGTTTACAAGTCGTTTTCAGATGTAATTGAAGGCAAAGAGGGAAGATTTCGTGAGACTCTACTTGGTAAACGGGTCGATTATTCGGGGCGTTCCGTCATTGTCGTGGGCCCTTCGCTTTCATTACATCGATGTGGATTACCTCGAGAAATAGCAATAGAACTTTTCCAGACATTTGTAATTCGTGGTCTAATCAGACAACATATTGCTTCCAACATAGGGATTGCAAAAAGTAAAATTCGGGAAAAAGAACCAATTGTATGGGAAATACTTCAAGAAGTTATGCAAGGGCACCCCATATTGCTGAATAGAGCACCCACCCTGCATAGATTAGGCATACAGGCGTTCCAACCTATTTTAGCGGAGGAACGTGCTATTTGTTTACATCCATTAGTTCGTAAGGGATTCAATGCAGACTTTGATGGGGATCAAATGGCTGTTCATGTACCTTTATCTTTGGAAGCTCAAGCAGAGGCTCGTTTACTTATGTTTTCTCATATGAATCTCTTGTCTCCAGCTATTGGGGATCCCATTTCCATACCAACCCAAGATATGCTTATTGGACTCTATGTATTAACCATCGGAAATCGTCGAGGTATTTGTGCAAATAGGTATAATCCATGGAATCACAGAAACTATCAAAATGAAACAGTTTACGAGTATAATAATAACTATAAGTATACGAAAGAAAAAGAACCCTATTTTTGTAGTTCCTATGATGCACTTGGAGCTTACCGGCAGAAACGAATCAATTTAGATAGTCCTTTGTGGCTCCGGTGGCGACTAGATCAACGTTTCATTGCCCCAAGAGAAGTGCCCATCGAAGTTCAATATGAATCTTTGGGTACCTATCATGAGATTTATGGGCACTATCTACTAGTAAGAAGTGTCAAAAAAGAAATCCTTTGTATATACATTCGAACCACCATTGGTCATATTTCTTTTTATCGAGAAATAGAAGAAGCCATACAGGGGTTTTGCCGAGCCTACTCATAAGGTACCTAAGCTAAGTAATTATGTGATACGATACCTTGTGAATTCGGGTCTCTACGGTTCAACCGGTATCCTAATTCCTGAATTGATACGTGAATCAAGATAGAGGAAAGGAAGTCTTCGAATCACTGACTCAAACCTATTGTCGAATCCTACTCAACAGAATATGGAGGTACTTATGGCGGAACGGGCCGATCTGGTCTTTCACAATAAAGTGATAGATGGAACTGCCATGAAACGACTTATTAGTCGATTAATAGATCACTTCGGAATGGCATATACATCACACATACTGGATCAAGTAAAGACTATGGGTTTCCAGCAAGCCACTGCTACATCCATTTCATTAGGAATTGATGATCTTTTAACAATACCTTCTAAGGGATGGCTAGTCCAAGATGCTGAACAACAAAGTTTGATTTTGGAAAAGCACCATCATTATGGGAATGTACACGCGGTAGAAAAATTACGTCAATCCATTGAGATATGGTATGCTACAAGTGAATATTTGAGACAAGAAATGCATCCTAATTTTAGGATGACGGATCCTTCTAATCCAGTCCATATAATGTCCTTTTCGGGAGCTCGGGGAAATGCATCTCAGGTACACCAATTAGTCGGTATGAGAGGATTAATGTCGGATCCCCAAGGACAAATGATTGATTTACCCATTCAAAGCAATTTACGCGAAGGACTTTCTTTAACGGAATATCTCATTTCTTGCTACGGAGCTCGCAAAGGAGTTGTGGATACTGCTGTACGAACATCAGATGCTGGATACCTCACGCGTCGACTTGTTGAAGTAGTTCAACACATTGTTGTACGTAGAACAGATTGTGGCACTATCCGAGGTATTTCCGTGAGTCCTCGAAATGGGATGACGGAAAAAATGTTGATCCAAACACTAATTGGTCGTGTATTAGCAGACGATATATATATGGGTCTACGATGCATTGCCGCTCGAAATCAAGATATTGGGGTTGGGCTTGTCAATCGATTCATAACCTTTCGAGCACAATCAATATATATTCGAACCCCCTTTATTTGCAGGAGTACATCTTGGATCTGTCGATTATGTTATGGTCGGAGTCCCACTCATGGTGACCTGGTCGAATTGGGAGAAGCAGTAGGTATCATTGCGGGTCAATCAATTGGGGAACCAGGGACTCAACTAACATTAAGAACTTTTCATACCGGTGGAGTATTCACAGGTGGTACTGCAGAACATGTACGAGCCCCCTCTAATGGAAAAATAAAATTCAATGAGGATTTGGTTCATCCCACACGTACACGTCATGGGCATCCTGCTTTTCTATGTTATATAGACCTGTATGTCACTATTGAGAGTCAGGATATTCTACATAATGTGAATATTCCACCAAAAAGTTTTCTTTTAGTTCAAAATGATCAATATGTAGAATCAGAACAAGTGATTGCCGAGATTCGCGCTGGAACATCCACTTTCAATTTTAAAGAGAGAGTTCGAAAACATATTTATTCTGACTCAGAGGGAGAAATGCACTGGAGTACCGATGTGTACCATGCACCTGAATATACATATGGTAATGTTCATCTCTTACCTAAAACAAGTCATTTATGGATATTATCGGGGGGTCCGTGCAGATCTAGTATAGTGCCTTTTTCGCTCCACAAGGATCAAGATCAAATGAACATTCATTCTCTTTCTGTCGAACAGAGAGAGAGTTCTGACCTCTCAGTGACTAATGATCGAGTGAGACACAAATTGTTTAGTTCAGATCCTTCCGGTAAAAAAGAGGGAAAGATTCTTGATTATTCAGGACCTGCTCGAATCATATCCAATGGTCGTTGGAATTTCATATATCCTGCCATTCTCCACGAGAATTCTGATTTATTGGCGAAAAGGCGAAGAAATAGATTCATCATCCCATTCCAATATGATCAAGAACGAGAGAAAGAACTAATGCCTCGTTCTGGTATCTCGATTGAAATACCCATAAATGGTATTTTACGTAGAAATAGTATTCTTGCTTATTTCGACGATCCCCGATACAGAAGAAGCAGTTCAGGAATTACTAAGTATGGGACTGTAGAAGTGGATTCAATCGTCAAAAAAGAGGATTTGATTGAGTATCGAGGAGCAAAGGAATTTAGTCCGAAATACCAAATGAAAGTAGATCGCTTTTTTTTCATTCCCGAAGAAGTGCATATCTTACCTGGCTCTTCGTCCATAATGGTACAGAACAATAGTATCATTGGAGTCGATACACGAATCACTTTAAATACAAGAAGCCGCGTAGGTGGATTAGTCCGAGTGGAGAGAAAAAAAAAAAGGATTGAACTGAAAATCTTTTCTGGAGATATCCATTTTCCTGGAGAGACAGATAAGATCTCCCGGCACAGCGGCATCTTGATACCACCAGGAACGGGAAAAAAAAATTCTAAGGAATCAAAAAAATTACAAAATTGGATCTATGTCCAACGGATCACACCTACCAAGAAAAAGTATTTTGTTTCGGTTCGATCCGTAGTCACATATGAAATAGCTGATGGTATCAATTTAGCAACGCTTTTTCCCCAGGATCTGTTGCAAGAAAGGGATAATGTGAAATTCCGAGTTGAAAATTATATCCTTTATAGAAATGGCAAACCAATTCGAGGAATTTATTACACAAGTATTCAATTAGTTCGTACTTGTTTAGTATTGAATTGGGACCAAGACCGAAATGGTTCTATAGAAAAGGTTCAGGCTTCCATTGTTGAAGTGAGGGCAAATGATCTGATTCGAGATTTCATAAGAATTGACTTAGTGAAGTCCCCTATTTCGTATATCGGAAAAAGGAATGATATGGCGGGTTCGGGATTGATCCCAGATAATGGATCAGATCACACCAATATCAATCCTTTTTATTCCAAGGCGAGGAGGATTCAATCACTTACCCAACATCAAGGAACTATTCGTACGTTGCTGAATAGAAATAAGGAATGCCAATCTTTTCTAATTTTGTCATTATCCAATTGTTCTCGAATTGGTCCATTCAATGGTTCTAAATCTCACAATGTGACAAAAGAATCAATTCAAATTAAAGAGGATCCCATGATTCCGATTAGGAATTCGTTGGGTCCCTTAGGGACTGTACCTAAAATTGCGAATTTTTATTCACCTTACTATTTAATAACTCATAATCAGATCTTGTTAAATAAATATTTGCTACTTGACAATTTAAAACAGACTTTACAAGTACTTAAATATTATTTAATGGATGAAAATGGGAGAATTTATAATCCCTATCCATGCAGGAACATCATTTTTCATCCATTCGATTTGACTTGGTGCTTTCTCCATCACGATTATTGTGAGAAGACATCCAAAATAATTGTCCTCGGACAGTTTATTTGTGAAAATGTATGTATATCCAAATATGGACCACAGATAAAATCTGGTCAAGTTCTAATTGTTCATGTTGACTCCTTAGTCATAAGATCAGCTAAGCCTCATTTGGCCACCCCAGGGGCAACCGTTCATGGTCATTATGGAGAAATCCTTTACGAAGGGGATACATTAGTTACATTTATATATGAAAAATCGAGATCGGGTGATATAACGCAAGGTCTTCCAAAAGTGGAACAAGTGTTAGAAGTGCGTTCGATTGATTCAATATCGATGAACCTAGAAAAGAGGGTTGAGGGTTGGAACGAACATATAAAAAGAATTCTTGGAATTCCGTGGGAATTCTTGATTGGTGCTGAGCTAACCATAGCGCAAAGTCGTATCTCTTTGGTTAATAAGATCCAAAGGGTTTATCGATCCCAGGGGGTGCAAATCCATAATAGGCATATAGAGATTATTGTACGTCAAATAACATCAAAAGTGTTGGTTTCAGAAGATGGAATGTCTAATGTTTTTTCACCCGGAGAACTAATAGGATTGTTTCGAGCGGAACGAACAGGGCGTGCTTTGGAAGAAGCGATCTGTTACCGAGCCATCTTATTGGGAATTACCAGGGCATCTCTGAATACTCAAAGTTTCATATCCGAAGCAAGTTTTCAAGAAACTGCTCGAGTTTTAGCAAAAGCCGCTCTACGAGGTCGTATTGATTGGTTGAAAGGCCTGAAAGAGAACGTTGTTCTGGGGGGGATGATACCTGTTGGTACCGGATTCAAGGGATTAGTGCACCGTTCAAGGCAAGACAACAACATTCCCTTGGAAATCAAAAAGAAGAATCTATTCGAGGGGGAAATTAGAGATATTTTGTTCCACCACAGAGAATTATTTGGTTCTTACATCCCAAATAATTTCCATAATACACCAGAACAATAATTTACGGGATTTCATGATTCCTAAGAGCAAATTGATTCTTTTCTTTTAACTTTAATTATATGGTATGGTCCGGTCTTTTTATTGGGTAATAAAGATAATAACGAATAGAAAGGAATTAATCACTTGGACCATGTATCAAGGGTCAATCTCCGGGAGAAGGTTCCGTCGGAACAATTATTTATTTCAGGGTACCTCGTCTCTTAAAAAAAAAAAAAAGAGAAAGTGTGGGGAAAAATGACAAGAAGATATTGGAACATTAATTTAGAAGAGATGATGGAAGCAGGAGTTCATTTTGGTCATGGTACTAGGAAATGGAATCCTAGAATGGCACCTTACATCTCTGCAAAGCGTAAAGGTATTCATATTACAAATCTTACTAGAACTGCTCGTTTTTTGTCAGAAGCCTGTGATTTAGTTTTTGATGCAGCAAGTAGGGGAAAACACTTCTTAATAGTTGGTACCAAAAATAAAGCAGCTGATTCAGTAGCATCAGCTGCAATAAAGGCTCGGTGTCATTATGTTAATAAAAAATGGCTCGGTGGTATGTCAACGAATTGGTCCACTACAGAAACGAGACTTCATAAGTTTAGGGATTTGAAAGCGGAACAAAAGGCGGGGAAACTCAACCGTCTACCGAAAAGAGATGCAGCAATGTTGAAGAGACAATTATCTCACCTGCAAACATATTTGGGTGGGATCAAATATATGACGGGCTTACCCGATATTGTAATCATCGTTGATCAGCAAGAAGAATATACGGCTCTTCGAGAATGTCTCACTTTAGGGATTCCGACGATTTGCTTAATCGATACAAATTGTAACCCGGATCTCGCAGATATTTCTATTCCAGCCAACGATGACGCTATAGCGTCAATCCGATTGATTCTTAACAAATTAGTATCCGCAATTTGTGAGGGTCGTTCTAGCTATATAAGAAATCGTTGATTAATAATAAGATAAGCCAATGACTTTTTGAACCCCATAGATTGATTTAATCGGTTACTATTTCTGAATCTCAAAAAAGAGATCAAAATCACTGGGGATATTATGTGATTACTTGGTATCCTAAATATACGATTTAAAGTAGTCGAGTCGAGAAAGAGAGGGTTGAATCAAAATAATTCTTTTTTAAGTTCTATTTCTGTCAGAGGGCAATATGAATGTTCTACCATGTTCCATCAACACACTCAAAGGGTTATACGATCTATCCGGTGTGGAAGTAGGCCAACATTTCTATTGGCAAATAGGGGGTTTCCAAGTCCATGCCCAAGTACTTATCACTTCTTGGGTCGTAATTGCTATCTTATTAGGTTCAGCCACTATAGCTGTTCGGAACCCACAAACCATTCCAACTAACAGTCAGAATTTCTTCGAATATGTACTTGAATTCATTCGAGACTTGAGCAAAACTCAGATTGGAGAAGATTATGGTCCTTGGGTTCCTTTTATTGGAACTATGTTCCTATTTATTTTTGTTTCTAACTGGTCAGGTGCTCTTTTACCTCGGAAAATCATACAGTTACCTCATGGGGAGTTAGCTGCACCCACGAATGATATAAATACTACTGTTGCTTTAGCTTTACCCACGTCAGTGGCATATTTCTATGCGGGTCTTACTAAAAAGGGATTGGGCTATTTCGGTAAATACATTCAACCAACTCCAATACTTTTACCAATTAACATCCTAGAAGATTTCACAAAACCTTTATCACTTAGTTTTCGACTTTTCGGGAATATATTGGCTGATGAATTAGTAGTTGTTGTTCTTGTTTCTTTAGTACCTTTAGTGGTTCCTATACCTGTCATGTTTCTTGGATTATTCACAAGCGGGATTCAAGCTCTTATTTTTGCGACTTTAGCCGCGGCTTATATAGGTGAATCCATGGAGGGTCATCATTGACTAGCTTCCAAAATAGTCTTGTTTTTTTTTTTTTGAAAAAAAAAACAAGACTATCCCAACTCATGGGTGGCTCAAGATAATCTACTTGGGGAACATGATGGATATCTACAAATATGGTAGATACGATTTAGAGTAGGGTCAATAAAGATGTACGATATTAGGGAATTAAAAAAAAAAAAAGGAAAGAGATCGAAAAGATCTTTTTTCCTAAGATTCCCGTTTGGTCCATTTACGTCATACCTCTCCAATTGATATTCTATTTATATCAGTCAATTACGATTACGGTATTACGATTCATAATTTGAATAAGAAAGAATTGTTATGTTATCTGTTTCCGACGTATGCCTAAACAAAAAAACTATGTTCTATCAATTCAATGGTTGACAAAAATTGTCTGCAATTGGATCAATCAAATCTTGATATGGATATGGAATGGTTCGGGCTGATGAATCCATCCGTTTATATCAATGCGCAATAATGATAAAGAAAAGGAAGAGAAAAGTTTACAAACAAATAAGATTCAGAAAAAGGTAGGTTAGGGAGGTTGAGCTGGGTATATGTAATGGCTATAATTCAATCCCTGTGTATGTTTCGAAGAATGATTCTATAATCCAATTCAATATAAGATACGAATGGTTTACGTTATGGAAGAAACATATGTATATGTGATATTAGATATTCACGAGTTATATATGGACTATCCATATATATTATTTCCCATCCCACTGAAGTTAGATGGATTCCAACGGAAGGACTTCCGTTTCATCTTTGGCTGTGGATTGAATGAATAAACAGATGAAGTTAAGGATATAGAAGAGAAAGAGCGAAGAATTGAAAGAGTGGTTCGGAACAAAGAAATGGAAGAACTAGAATCGTATGACTTTACAAAGACTCCATGGATAGGAACTAAAAACGAGATATTGAAGCAGTTATGATGATTCAGTAATATCATCACTTCAATTTGGAGTTCTTAGTTACTTCGACCCGATGGATCTTAGTGATGGAATAATAAGTCATAATTCAGTGATTGTATCATTAACCATTTCTTTATTTTGGTGCGAGGAGCTTACCATGAATCCACTGATTTCTGCCGCTTCCGTTATTGCTGCTGGATTGGCCGTAGGGCTTGCTTCAATTGGACCTGGAGTTGGTCAAGGTACTGCTGCGGGCCAAGCTGTAGAAGGTATTGCGAGACAACCAGAAGCAGAGGGTAAAATACGAGGTACTTTATTGCTTAGTCTGGCTTTTATGGAAGCTTTAACAATTTACGGACTGGTCGTGGCATTAGCGCTTTTATTTGCGAATCCTTTTGTTTAATCCTATAAATGTGAAAAATACGTACTTATTTTTTTCTTATTTGATTGCCGTGAACTTGCCGCTTGCTTCTTCGAATTATATCAACACTTTACTCCTACAACCACTTATTCGTTGAGACAATACCCCACCCCAGGGAAAAGGCTGATTTGAGGATGAGGAATTAGTAGATCCACTCGCTTTCTTCCTTTCCATCCTTAATGGAACCCTTTTTTTTTTTTCACTTTTAGGAAGCGTTGTAACAAACGAGGTATTTCGCAATTGGCATGAGACCCGGGACCTCATATTAATAAGTATTTTATTGGATTGGGAACTTCAATTGAAATAATAATAAAGAATAAATGAAATTTCAAAATGAAATGAATCTATTTTATAAATAAATTCATATTTATAAATAAGTAAATAAATAAAAAGAAATCAATCAAAAGTGGGGCGAAATTATACAATAAAGAAAACTCTGTTCAATTAATTTTGTTAGTCCTATCTATAAGAGGAGAGCATATGAAAAATGTAACCGATTCTTTCGTTTCCTTGGGTCACTGGTCATACGCCGGGAGTTTCGGGCTTAATACCGATATTTTAGCAACAAATCCAATAAATCTAAGTGTAGTGCTTGGTGTATTGATCTTTTTTGGAAAGGGAGTGTGTGCGAGTTGTGTATTTCAAGAATAGGCTGGATCCAACCAGCTGCACTTATTTACTTATTTATTTATAAATAGGAAAGTTATAACTAGGAAAGAAAGGTGCACGATCTCAACGAATTACTTCTGAATAAATTCAGAAATCATATGTAAGAACCATAGCATTTCGTGACTCATTGGTAAATCGACTTTGATTCTCTATCAACCAATAATGTGGGACCATTAACATGGTTAAAGCTAAACCGTTTGAAGTCCAGGCACAACATGGTACTCTTTCTACCACTACGTTAGTACGGATATGGTTTAAAAATGAATAGAATAGTTGGCAATTTATCTGATATAGAACACTCATATCAATAAAATGATTTGAACCATTTATTGAAAAATGAAAAAAAAAAACAAATGGGTGCCTCGCCCCCTTTTTGTATCCAACGCTAAATCGACGGCCTGTGTATAAAATAAGAAGAATTCTTTGGATTTGAAGAAAAAAAAAAATGAAAAATTCATAAAATAATAAATAAAAAAAAAAATAAACAACTTTGCTGACAATTACAGATTTTTTGTCTGGTCGGAAGAGTCCTCCGAATATTCTGTTCTGGTCTTGTATCAGTTTCGATATCGTGGAATACGAACAGAGAAGAGAGGGCAGGCTCATTACATTAAAAGATATGGGAATGCCCATTAAGTAACTGAGCGTGAGAGCCAAATGAATTGAAAGATTCATGTTTGGTTCGGGAAGAGATCATGGAAGTTTAGTTGTGAAATGAATGGGAAGATAATCTACTTTCATTAAGTGATTTATTAGATAATCGAAAACAGAGGATCTTGAGTACTATTCGAAATTCAGAAGAACTACGTGGAAGAGCCATTGAGCAGCTCGAAAAAGCCCGGGCTCGCTTACGGAAAGTGGAAATGGAAGCAGATGAGTTTAGAATGAATGGATACTCTGAGATAGAACGAGAAAAAGAGAATTTGATTAATGCTACTTATAATAATTTGGAACGATTAGAAAATTTCAAAAATGAAACCATTAGTTTTGAAGAACAACGAGCAATCAATCAGGTACGACAACGAGTGTTCCAGCAAGCCTTACAAGGAGCTCTAGGAACTCTGAATAGTTGTTTGAACAGTGAGTTACATTTACGCACCATCAGTGCTAATATTGGCATGCTCGGGGCCATGAAAGAAATAACTGATTAGCCCTTCCACTGTAGGCATTATTTTTTTTTCTCGCTTTGCTTCCGAAAAAGAATTAAGAGACACTAATGGTAACCCTTCGAGTCGACGAAATTAGTAATATTATCCGTGAACGTATTGAACAATATAATAGAGAAGTCACGATTGTGAATACCGGCACCGTACTTCAAGTAGGCGACGGTATTGCTCGTATTCATGGTCTTGATCAAGTAATGGCAGGGGAATTAGTAGAATTTGAAGAGGGTACCGTAGGCATTGCTCTGAATTTGGAATCAAATAATGTTGGTGTTGTATTAATGGGTGACGGTTTGATGATACAAGAGGGAAGTTCTGTAAAAGCAACAGGAAGAATTGCTCAGATACCAGTGAGCGAGGCTTATTTAGGTCGTGTTATAAATGCTCTGGCTAAACCTATTGATGGGAGAGGTGAAATTTCAGCTTCTGAATCTCGGTTAATTGAATCTCCCGCTCCGGGTATTATTTCGAGACGTTCCGTATATGAGCCTCTTCAAACGGGGCTTATTGCTATTGATTCGATGATCCCTATAGGACGCGGTCAGCGAGAATTAATTATTGGGGACAGACAGACCGGGAAAACAGCAGTAGCCACAGATACTATTCTCAATCAAAAAGGGCAAAATGTAATATGTGTTTATGTAGCTATTGGTCAAAAAGCATCTTCCGTGGCTCAGGTAGTGACTACTTTCCAAGAACGAGGGGCGATGGAATACACTATTGTGGTAGCCGAAACGGCGGATTCGCCTGCAACATTACAATACCTCGCGCCTTATACAGGAGCGGCTCTGGCTGAATATTTTATGTACCGTGAACGACATACTTTAATAATTTATGACGATCTCTCCAAACAAGCACAAGCTTATCGCCAAATGTCTCTTCTATTAAGAAGACCACCCGGTCGCGAAGCTTATCCAGGAGATGTTTTTTATTTGCATTCACGCCTTTTGGAAAGAGCCGCTAAATCAAGTTCTCGTTTAGGTGAAGGAAGTATGACCGCTTTACCCATAGTTGAGACTCAATCTGGGGACGTTTCGGCTTATATTCCTACTAATGTGATTTCCATTACAGATGGACAAATATTCTTATCTGCCGATCTATTCAATGCTGGAATCCGTCCTGCTATTAATGTGGGTATTTCGGTCTCCAGAGTAGGATCCGCAGCTCAAATTAAAGCCATGAAACAGGTAGCTGGTAAATCAAAATTGGAACTGGCTCAATTCGCAGAGTTAGAAGCCTTTGCACAATTCGCTTCTGATCTCGATAAAGCCACTCAGAATCAGTTGGCAAGAGGTCAACGATTACGCGAGTTGCTCAAACAATCTCAATCAGCCCCTCTCACGGTGGAAGAACAAATACTTACTATTTATACTGGGGCGAATGGGTATCTTGATCCGTTAGATATTGGACAGGTAAAGAAATTTCTCGTTCAGTTACGTACCCACTTAAAAACAAACAAACCTCAGTTCCAAGAAATCATATCTTCTACCAAGACATTCACCGAACAAGCAGAAGCCCTTTTGAAGGAAGCTATTCCGGAACAGATGGAACTGTTTATACTTCAGGAACAAACATAAAGAAATTGATCACTCTGAGTACAAGAGGAAAGGAATCGTTGAGAAGTGTTTCCGGTTCGAATCATTCAAAATATCTTTCTTGGCATAGCAATCTACAAAAATAGATGGAAATAAATTGCGTCCAATAGGATTTGAACCTATACCAAAGGTTTAGAAGACCTCTGTCCTATCCATTAGACAATGGGCGCTTTGCTTTTCATTCCGATTTTCTTCTTTCGCATTCTTGCTTTCCTATCGCCCGTTCCGATAAACGAATTGTATTGTATGTGAGAGATTTTAGGGAATAAAGAAAAGATGCATATCCAAATCAACGATGCACGTATAATAATAATAATAATTAATATGGAGCGGGTAGCGGGAATCGAACCCGCATCGTTAGCTTGGAAGGCTAGGGGTTATAGTCGACGTCGATTCATCATTTTTAACGTCTCTAATTCAAAACCGAACATGAAACTTTGGTTTCATTCGGCTCCTTTATGGAATATAGATGGATTCCCAGATCTAAGGCGTAAACGAAACTAAAAAAAAAAGAGAAAATATTTACGATACGATGTGTGGAAAAAGGGGAGTCATCGCAAATCCGAATTCAAAGAAAAAATTCGATCCATAACATCTATGTCAGTTTTTCTGTATGAATATGAATGCATACAAAACAACTCACTTTCTAGATGATCCCTCTAGAAGAGGGGATTTTAAAAAATACTTCTAGTTACTTCGTTCCCTATTTCTACTCGCGAGAATCCTGAGGAAAAGAATTTTCTTCCGCCGAGCTGAAACAATATGTCGACGACTCTAGTAAACCAAAGTCATCGTTTAATAGCTATTTGGCTTCAACCTCCTCCCCCCCAAAAAGTGGAAGATCTAGTTACGATTAGAAATAAACTTTTGTATCTTCATCCATAGATCCTTTACTCATACTCATTCAAAAGGAACGGTTGATCCAACTCAAAAAAAAAAAAATTATGTTTCGCGATTCCATAATCCAATTTGCTTATTCAAATTATAATTTACCTTTGGATACAAATCACGAGAATGTATATTCTTCCTCAAACGTGGCGTTGAGAGGTAAAGGATTAAACCCTTTTAAGAAATAAAGTTTTTGATCGGAATAGGAAAAAACCGAAAGAACCTTTAACTATTTCAGTTGTTAATAGAACGAATCACACTTTTACCACTAAACTATACCCGCTACAATATGATTATTGTATATGAATGTACCGTTTGTCCAACAAAACAAGGGAGTAAAACGTAATCAAGATAGTATCAGAATCATGAAAATTGGAGTGCTGATGTGTTCCAGGGGGAAGGCTTGATGAAATAGGAGAAGAGAATGGGGGCTCATTTAAATAACAAGTTATATCTTTTCTTTTGCTGGTGGAGTTATTACTGACAGTCCCGGCCTGAAAGATCCATTTAAGTCGGAACATAAGATTGAGTTAAGTTGCGCAAGAATCCATAGCTCCATTTTTTTTTTTCAACTTCTTCCTCGAGTCTTTCAAGCAAAGAAACGATTTTCTCAAAAAAATAAAAATAAAGAAGGAGAGTTTTAATTTGAGTCTTATCTTTTTTCGAAGCTATTCCTTTCTTCCCTATTCATTCACCTGTCCGATCTTCTGAATTGGGGTCAATTAGATCTAGTAAAAAATCATAGTATTCATTTTGTTTGTGTTTGTGGACTCAAATGTTCAAACAAAGCTTGTCCCTTGAAGAAATAAATGAGTTCTAATAGAAATAGAATATGTATGTTTTTTTATTCCAGTAGGGAAATCGAGAAAAGGAAAAAGAAAAAATAATAAGAAATGAAACTCCTATCATAGGAATGGAAATAGTCCTTCTTGCTCTTGTTGCTGCTTCAATAACAATTTGGTTTTCAAATCAGAAAAATAATTTGATCCATGATTCATTGGAACAAAAGAAGGAACGGCCTGGCTAGGTACTGTACTGGCCAGGCCGGGGGAATAAAAGAACCCTTCGGACGAAATCAAAGACGTACTCTTTCTATTGGAGATATCTGTTTCGAATCGTTATCCAAATTGAATTGCGGATAAAATTCGTATATATATAGTAAGTATAATAGTAAGTATAAATAAATGTATAAAATAAATAAATAAAGATAATTCGTATATATATAGTAAGTATAATATAGTAAGTATAAATAAATGTATAAAATAAATAAATAAAGATAAAGAAAGACTTTGATCAATATTTACTTCAGGCGTCGCATATGAATTATCTTTTTGTAATTGGGAGAGATGGCTGAGTGGACTAAAGCGACGGATTGCTAATCCGTTGTACGAGCTGTTCGTACCGAGGGTTCGAATCCCTCTTTCTCCGTTCCCTCGGATCACTTGAGATTTATCTTTCGAATTCGAAAAAATATCAAGTCCTTTATCATAGTTAAATGTCTGGAATAGAGAAAAGCATAGGAAAATGCAGAAATCAAGCAAGGAAATAATGAAAAATCTCTGATTTTTTTATTCCTCACGTCCAGGATTACGTCCTGGATCATTAGATAGGAATCCGAAGATGAAGAGAGAAACAAAGAATATCACTACTGTGTAAACGAAGAGTTTGAGAGTAAGCATTGCACAATCTCCAAGATCATTTTTTTTTTGTTTTTTGCAAAGGAAATAAGGGAATAGATTCTCTATTTTTGTACCACATATCCTTGACACCAAGAAAAGAAATGAAAAAGTGGTTTCTAGAAAAGAAAGGAATTTGCAGGAATTCCTTTGTTACCAAAATTATCTTGTCATACCCCAATTAGGTATTATGGGGTACCATAATGGGGTCTTTGACCCCTGGAACTGGAAGGGCATAATGCGGAAATTAGGTGATCCAGATTCATCGCGGCTATCAAAAAGCAAAAGAATTTCAATCTTTGAATCGAGGGTTCATAATGTAAGACTTATCTGATCTTATCAATTGTTATGTTAGAGTTGAATTTATTTTATCGAATAAATCATGAATATGAATGTTTCTAGGACAGTATTAAAGATCTCATCGAAAACTTACAGCAGCTTGCCAAACAAGGGCTAAGAGAAAAAAGAGCACAGGTATGACTGGCATAAAATCTACGATTGGATTGAAAAAAGCATAAGCTTCGGGCAATTTGGCGAAGAAAAAGCTACTCGAATGAAGGGCAGAATTAAGACAGATACAGATCAAACTAAAGATATTAAGCATAAGAAATATTTCGTTCTTGGAGATAATTTCATTTTTATTGAGTTATTGATATAAGGGAAAAATTAAGAAAGAAGAGAAGACAAAAAATCCTTCTTTCTTTTTCTTTGAACTTCCCCCAATCAAAAATCCTTCAATTCTCAAATGAGAATAGAAGGAATCATACTTTCATACAATATCTTAATTGACTTATATGGAATGATCAATGAATTCATTTTCATTCTACATTTACACGTATAGAATCCTAGCAACAACCTATTCCATAGATATTTGGGCTGGAATTGACGAATAACCAATAACAATATTAGTGTTTATTAGTGTCGAATTGAAATCTAAATGGGGCGTGGCCAAGTGGTAAGGCAGCGGGTTTTGGTCCCGTTACTCGGAGGTTCGAATCCTTCCGTCCCAGACCGCTTCTATCAAAACAAAGATTGTTCTCTTTAACAATCTTCTGTTTAAGAGTATAAGGTATAAGGTTGGATACAATATGATCCAATTTTTCTTTCTGAGTTCTAATGATTCTTCTATGAATCATAGATTCCTTTCGATTTCCAATTGTAAGAAAAAGAATCGAGTATAAATTGCGGATGGAAATAAACATCTTTTACCTTTTTGATATTAGGTAGGATGGGAACATAGATCAAAGTTGAATTAAAAAAAAAATGGGATGGGCCGTTCAGTGTATGCCCGTCCCGCTCTACTCATATTCATATTGGGGTAAGTTAGTCACTTATAGAAACTTTATGCCCATCTATTATATTTTGATTCTCACATGATGCATTCTAAGTTGAAATGCGAAAGATAAGATCTCTATTTTTTCGAAACTAAACATGTTAGTCAAAATGACTAATTCTATGTGGATCCTGAATCCTAAACAGGAGGGAGTTCTTGGGACTAATTACATCACTGGGATTAAAGTTCTTAAGACTGGGTGTGGGTGGGGTAAAATCAAAATTAAGAACAACGAATTGATCTGGACCCATTTTGCTTTGTACCTATACAAGATAATATAACATACCGCAAGAGGATCTTTTATTATTTGATTGTCTTGGGGTATGATTCATGATCCCCATAGAATTCGAGTTAATCGGCAATGGAAGGTATCAATTTTTCAATATCTGTGTCGTCCGGATCTCATTAATAAACAATAAAGTGCAATATGGAACAGATTTTTTTTCTTTGAGCCTAATTGCTTTTTTTTTTTTTGCATCTGGCTACAATAAATAATTGGAAGTCAATGTAGTGATTGGGAGGAAGATTCATATATTCCATTCACTTTACTTTTGACTTGATAGAATTTATGGAAGGGTTACTAAACCTAAAGTAAAGCAAAATCTGTATAAAATGAACCATGCCTACATGTATTGTTATTGTTTGTTCTATTTCAGTGATACCGGTATTTCGGCTGCGGTGAAAAAGATCTTTGATACCTTACCTTAAATATCTATGATTACTCCCGTTGACAATTGTTCTGTGTATCTGATGGATACGGAAAGATCATACTCCTACGGTTCTGGTTTTATCAATCAGATGGAAGAATAACAACCTTAATCTTATCTTACATGAGAGCTTTTTTCCATCCATCCCATCCCCATGAAAACAAATAAATTGAATTTGTTTCTCGATCCATCTACCTGCTTTAAATCATTAATGATTCAATTGGAAAAGGAACATGGATTTCTCTTATGTCTTATGATGATCAAATTTAGTCATTACAGGAAAACTTATTTCCATTAATGATAATGATGTCGAAGTAGGAAATTATGATGTCGAAGTAGGAAATTCTTGAAACCTTTTTTCATGATTCCTTTATCAATCCTTAGATACTTGAAGAAGCGCGAGATTGATGAACCTAGTCTATAATCGATTCATTTGCGACTTTTCCGAGTCATTGGAATAGCTTATTTGGCTAATGACTTATTTTGTTCCGGTATTGAGTATTGAGAATCTAATTAAAGACCTTTCTTTAATTTAGTTGTTCGAGAAAGAGTTGGATCCTTCATGATTGATTGTCCCGAACAATCTGTTGAAGATGTAGATGTAAAGAAGTGTTAAGTAATTCGTTTATTCGTCTTTTTTAGAAATGTGTTTCATTCATACGGTCGAATATGGGGTAAGATTGAATCTTTGTCTTTGCTTGTGGGGCCTTCTCTAGATGAATACCTATCCATCCATATATATATCAAAATATCTATAATATAGATATCAAAATATATATCAAAATCAAAATATAGATATAAATATCTATTTATATATATAATTTATATATATATAAATATAAAAGTATGGACTGCTGTGTACCGATTGAGCGTACCGATTGAGCCAATGACTATTCCGGATTCCATATTGAATCAATTCCATACCGGTTCAAAATTAGAGGAATGTTATGGTAAAACTTCGTTTGAAACGATGTGGTAGAAAGCAACGTGCGACTTGAAAGACATGATCGGCTGTGGATTCTTGCATCCACCATTTTATATATCAATGAAGATGCTCTTGGCTCGACATAGTTTGTTCTGTTCTACTAGGACCCCCCAAAATTGGGGGTTGTAAATAGTACATGATGTAGCTCGAGTATAAAGTATTGATTCATTTATCAAGGGGAAGGATCTAGGGTTAGTGCCAATCAATAAGTTGGAACAACTTCGTAAGTATATCTTCGATATAGAAATCCAAAGGTTCAAATTCCAACAAGTTTCGAATAAAAAAAAACAAAGTAAAATTTGCCGGAATTGGTAAAACTATTTTGATCAAAAGTGTATTACAGGGGAATCAATCGTTCGTATGATTCTTTCAATAGAAAGAAATAACAAAAGGTATGTTGCGACCATTTTGAAACGATTAAGGATCACCGAAGTAATGTCTAAACCCAATGATTCAAAGCAAAGATAAAGGATACCGGAACAAGGAAACACCATTTTCAATTGTCTCAACAACTGGAACTAGATCAGAATGAGGAAGAAAAAGAGATTCTAGGCGGGACAAATAAAAGAGGTTAGAGACGGCTCAACAAATGTCCAAGGATTTCCCTTTAAGCTCTTTGAGAATTGCCCAACTTGAGTTATGAGTACGAATGATATTTCTTTTTTTTTTTCAGGAAAGGAAAGGAAGGAAGAACAAAAAAAACGACTCAACTTATAGTCTAATTGATGATTTTATGGATACATTTGTCACTATATGATATGCATAGCATAAATTCAAACTCGAATCATTCTTTCTCGAGCCGTATGAGGAGAAAACCTCCTATACGTTTCTAGGGGGGGCATTGTTCATCTATATCTATCCCAATGAGTCATCTATCGAATCATTGCGATTGATGTTCGATCCCAAAGAGAAGGAAGAGATCTTCGTAAAGTGGGTTTTTACGATCCGATAAAGAATCAAACTTATTCAAACGTTCCTGCTATTCTATATTTCCTTGAAAAAGGCGCTCAACCTACAGGAACTGTTCATGATATTTCAAAGAAGGCAGAGGTCTTTAAGGAACTTCGAATTAATCAAACGAAATGAAATAAATGAAATAAACAAAAAAGGGGGGTGCCCAGTATCTTATCGAGCTTTGTGTAATTCTTTCTCCACCACTCCGATTTTTCTTACTCTATTCATACCTATTCACTATTGCTCCTCTATAATCCCATATCAGATAACGATAACGAAAAAAAATCTTTTTTTATTGATATGAGACAGATAGAAAAAAAAATCTCGAGTGAATAGATGAAATAATCGGATCTAGAAAATGATGGTATGGGATTACCATCAATCGGATTGTTTTCGTTGGGACTCCACCAACAAACAAGGGGTCAATCTTGTTTATTGTACCTCTATTGAATAAACTAGAGATTTTTTTCCTACTTTTTTTTTTTTCTTATTTATTCCCCCATCCACACTTCATTTCTGATCTGTGTAGTGTCAATCCAACACAAGTACTTATTTTCTTTAATTGAATTTGTTTTCTCAACCAACATTCAATTCATATTGACAATGTTGTATCGATCAAATATAATTTGATCGTGGATAAATAGATCCATTTATCCCAGCCTCATAAGTTTGTTTCTTTATTTCTTTACTTTATTTCAATTTCACTCAAATGGTGAGTTCGCCAGATTCGCTGCGACACAAGAAGTATCTTCTTAATGAAAAATGAAAAAAAAAAATATTGATAAAAATATGGATGATCCATAAATTTTGGCATCCATCTATATTGATCCGGGAATTCGTTGTATTTTCATCTAATCTGTTCATTTTGATGTTCATAATTGATCATCAAATTTTCTTTTAGATTTGTTTGTTACTAGTTCAATGTTTTGACGGGGTCGAGCAATCCAATCCCAATCTCTTGGTTTGAGTTTTATTTTTATTCCGATCGTATCTACACACCATATTTTTCCGGGTTGCTAACTCAACGGTAGAGTACTCGGCTTTTAAGTGCGGCTATGATCTTTTACACATTTGGATGAAGCAAGGGATTCGTCCATACCATTGGTATAGTTTGTAAGACCACGACTGATCCTGAAAGGGAATGAATGGAAAAAATAGCATGTCGTATCAATGGAGAATTTTGTTGATAATACTTTATCCTTACCGAATCGGTACAAAATCTTGTTTTGATTCTTGGAACGGGACCAAACCAATTCACCATTGGATCGAGTGAATAAATGGATAGGGCTCTATCGCTCCAATTATAGGGAAACCAAAAGTAACGAGCTTTTGTTCTTAATTCGAATGATTACCCGATCTAATTAGATGTTAAAAATAGATTAGTGCCTGATGGGGGAAAGGGTTCTCCTGTGAGTAGATTATCGATTCCTTTTTTTAATGAATCCTAACTATTAAATATTCTTTTCTTTCTCGATTATGGAGTGGAAACGAATGTGTAGAAGAACGGTATACTGATAAAGAGAATTTTTCCAAAGTCAAAAGAGCGATCGGCTTGCAAAAATAAAGGATTTCCAGTCATCTCTTGTAACTATAACGAAACAAAAAATTAGATGGAAAAATGGAGGATCTGTTGATTGGCTTCCTTGTCTCCGGGGTATCCATTCTTTTCTTAATCGATTCTTTTATTACTATATACCTTGATACCTTGTTTTGACCGTATCGCACTATGTATTATTTGATAACCCAAGAAATCTCTATGCTTTTGATTCAAGTATCATTTCAAATGGAGGAATTACAAGGATATTTAGAAATAGACGGATCTCGACAACAATGCTTCCTATATCCGCTTCTCTTTCAGGAGTATATCTATGCACTTGCTCATGATCATGGTTTAAATGGATCGATTCTTTACAAACCCATGGAAATTTTCGGTTATGACAATAAATTCAGTTCACTAATTGTGAAACGTTTAATTACTCGAATGCATCAACAGAATCATTTGATTCTTTCGGTTAAAGATTCTAAACAAAATCTATTTGTTGGGAACAACAAATATTTTGATTCTCAAATGATGTCAGAGGTTTTTGCAGTCATTGTGGAAATTCCATTCTCACTACGATTAGTATCTTCCCTAGAAGAAAAAGAAATAGCAAAATCTCATATACGATCTATTCATTCAATATT
Source organism: Tasmannia lanceolata (assembly GCF_043159265.1). Taxonomy (NCBI): domain Eukaryota; kingdom Viridiplantae; phylum Streptophyta; class Magnoliopsida; order Canellales; family Winteraceae; genus Tasmannia; species Tasmannia lanceolata. Next base: position 22,262 of record NW_027519659.1, read on the forward strand.
TCTCTTTTTAGAGGACAAATTTTCACATTTAAATCATGTGTCAGATATACTAATACCCCACCCCATCCATCTGGAAATCTTGGTTCAAACCCTTCGCTGCTGGATACAAGATGCTCCCTCTTTGCATTTGTTGAGATTTTTTCTCTACGAGTCTCGTAATTCGAATAGTCTCATTACTCCAAAGAAATCCATTTCCCTTTTTTCAAAAAGGAATCAAAGATTCTTCTTGTTCCTATATA
>NW_027519660.1:10000-17500 GCF_043159265.1 Tasmannia lanceolata
GTTAGTCCCGATCCCGATAAGGAAAAGGGGTAATTTATAACAAAGTTTTCGCGTTGTTGATTCCTAGGTGTAGTGCTTCTTCCTCTATGCCGCCTATTGGTCTGGTCCTAGTGGAGTCGGATTGACCTACAATACAGAACCTGTAGGTGTAACCTTTCGCTCAATACTCAAATCAACAATTGAAGCATCTGAGGCTGCATCAATCGGGGATACACGACAGAAGGAATTGTTCTATCTCTAAATTTCACCTTCACCGAGCATAGGTTTATTTCAAAAATCTTTTTTCTTTGTATTACGAATCATGTCTCTTTCTCGTAAGACTGAGGTCGGTAAATCATAAATAATAAATAAATAATAATAAAAAAAAATCAAATCGCACCATCTCTGTAATAGGTAAATGCCTCTTTTTCTCCTGAGGTTGTCGGAATTATTCGTAATAAGATATTGGCTACAATTGAAGAGGTCTTATCAATAAAATTTCCATTTATCCGAGATCTAGGCATGGTTAACAATCCATTCCATAATTCTTCTCATTACCCCTAGAGGGAAAATGATCCCACAAACAAAGGAATTGTATAGTACGAAATCACATAAAAACAAACGGACTCATTCTAAAAAAAAAGGTGTCGACCTTCCACTCAAATTGTCCCTTTGGGGCAGGGATGGATAGGAAATATTTGAATCCGATTGTATTTCATTTAAATTAAGTATTAAGTATAAATATTAAGTAGTATACCAATGAACGGAACTATTCCTATTTTATCGAAGCTCAGGAATCAAGGAAGTTTTTCCTACAGATTCTGATGACTCTAGAAGTTTTGATTTGATTATGATCCAAAGAAAAAAAAAATCAAATCAAATAATAGAATCATTCCATGATGAAAATAGAATAAGAATAACCATCCATTTTTTGTGCATAGTGTGTATACACCACGCAATCGAAATATCAAAAAAATCCATGGGACGATTCATGAATTTGTAATAGATTGTGGGGTAGCTCATGAGAGGAATTGTTGTTGAGAAATCTGAAACTAGAAAGGAATTTTGGAATTCCTATGGAACCATAATAGTCTAAATGTAACCATAGTATAAAATAGGGTCAGTTGACTTGTTCCAATTCATTGGTTTAATCCAGTATAAATCTAAGAATAAGACGGGATCGTCTTCTTGACAAACATGAATAGATAGATTCTATCTATTTTTTTTTAATCTTTTTAATAAGATAAGAAAAAGATAAGAAAAAAAATGTTTTTTTATCCCTCGATCCTCGAGGGAAGATCTTTCTTTAATGAAAAGTTTTCTATTTTCTATTTAGAATTGATTGGTCATACCTGTATTGCAATAATACAATAATATGAATGACTCGCTATTCACTCGGTTTCTGGGTCATAATCATAAGATTATGTAGGAGAGATGGCCGAGTGGTTCAAGGCGTAGCATTGGAACTGCTATGTAGGCTTTTGTTTACCGAGGGTTCGAATCCCTCTCTCTCCGTACCTTCACCTAATTCACCAACGGTACCGACTACAATGTATCAAATCAAATAACAATTGATACGAGTATTCCAATCGTACTTTATTTGATATAGATTCTCTATTCCTAATTGCTGTGGTATGGAAAATACCGGAACGGAAAGAATGGACAAGGAATAAAAATCTCACCGCTGATCCATTTGTAATACGTGAATGGGAGAAAAATCCGGATCAAACCTCTTAGATCTATTTACTTCGGCGAAAGAAAAAAAAGGGGCTTGTCCAAAGCTTTGTTATTTTAGTTAGGTTCAAGTCTGACGGGAATAATATTCTACGACTAGCAACTCATTGATTTTCAAACCGATCCACTTAATATCTATTATTTGATTTACTAATCCTTTATATTGGGATGAATAAAGACTCAAATGTTTTGCCAACTCCTCGTGGGGGGATGAATCCATATAATTTTGAATCAGAGCTCTGGATCTTTGTTCATCCCTCATAGTAATAATATCTTGGGGTTTGCAGCGATAACTTGGGATATCTACTATACGGCCATTAACTAAAATATGTCTATGATTAACTAATTGCCTGGCTCCCGGAATGGTCGAAGCCATACCCAATCGAAAAAGGATGTTATCCAAACGCATCTCAAGTAGTTGTAGTAAAACCTGACCTGTTGACCCTTTGGCTTTCCCAGCAATACGAACATATCTAAGTAATTGTTGCTCTGTCAGACCATAATGAAAACGCAATTTTTGTTTTTCTTCTAGACGAATACGATATTGAGATCTTTTCCCGGAACGCGATTGGTTTCTAAGATCACTTCCGGATCTAGGTCTTTTCCTAGTGAGTCCCGGTAAAGCCCCTAGACGGCGTATTTTTTTGAAACGAGGCCCTCGGTAACGAGACATAAAGACTCCTTAATTTTATTGAAATTTCATTTTACAGAATAAACCTAAATTAATACTGAACTAAACGATAAACGAAGCTAAATCCACTGAAGTACTACAAAGAGGAATAAGATGAATTGTATCAATATCCGTATTATTTTGTATATTGTATATATGGGAAGTTAAGGATCCTTTTCTTGATTTGTTCTGTATAGATCAAACGGCTCCAATCCGTTTTTTATTCTTTATTCATAGTTGGAAGTTCCCGCGACATAACATAATAGATCGGTAACCCGACATTTGGAGAAAAAAAAGGGGGGGGTCTTCTCAATATTCCTTGGTCTCAAGGAAAGATGATCAATCCTGATAAAAAAAAAAAAATAGAACAAATAGAGAAAGCCGACTATCGGAATCGAACCGATGACCATCGCATTACAAATGCGGTGCTCTAACCTCTGAGCTAAGCGGGCTCATATAACAGAAATAGTGCGTGAATAGGAATTCGGGAAACTATTGGGATCTTAGTTAGCTATTAGCTATTAATAATTATTAATATTAATTATTATAAATTATTATAACATATTAATTAATATTAATAATTATTAATATAATATGAATTTTGATTTTATTTTTGATTATTTTCTATTTGATTATTTATTTTTGATTATTTCATTTATTAGTAGTCACTAGCACTAGAATTTTTTTTTTTCATTCAAATCAAATTTAAAAAACGCAAAATAATACTATATACATATGAAATAATTCTATATTCTATTATAGAATAGAATATAACTATTAGTTATAGCAGTTATAGCAGATTATATGAATTCTATTTCTATTAGAGTGTAGTTCCTAAGGAAAGGATAAGATAAGGATGCAATCCAGATCCTACTGAGATATTCCTTTTGTTTCATTCGGAAAGGGAGGAGATAGGACGAAAAAAAAAAAAAGAAGAATGAATATCGACCGTTCCAGTATTCCAAACTGCGCGGGAAAAATGAGAGGGGGGGGGAACATCTATATGTGGGATATATCCATCCATATTGAATTGCAGATACATCAATGATAGAATCATTTCTGATTGGACCAAATAATGGAATGGTCCTCCAATAGATATGAAAGAAGATGGGCAAGAAATAAAATAGGAGCAGACACTTTTTCGATATAGGAATCAGTATCTAATGAATTCAATGGTTCCAACATAAATGAAAGAAGGGGATGGGATCACAATGAGATCGAGATCTCATAAGGGGGATATGGCGAAATTGGTAGACGCTACGGGCTTGATTGGGTTGAGCCTTGGTATGGAAACCTACTAAGTGGTAACTTCCAAATTCAGAGAAACCCTGGAATTAAAAATGGGCAATCCTGAGCCAAATCCAGTTTTCTGAAAACAAGGGTTCAGAAAGCGAGAATCAAAAGAAGGATAGGTGCAGAGACTCAATGGAAGCTGTTCTAACGAACGGGGTTGACTACATTGGTAGAGGAATCCTTCTATCAAAACTCCAGAAAGGATGACCTTATTTAAGTACATAGACGTACTTAAATATCAAATGATTAATCACGACCCGAATCCGGATTTTTTGATTATTTATATGAAAAATTGCAGAATTCTTGCTAAATTAAATCGATTCCAAAAGGAAGAATCGAAGATTCAGTGATCAAATCATTTACTCCAGAGTCTGAAAGATCTTTTGAAGAACTGATTAATCGGACGAGAATAAAGATAGAGTCCCATTCTACATGTCAATACCGACAACAATGAAATTTATAGTAAGAGGAAAATCCGTCGACTTTTGAAATCATGAGGGTTCAAGTCCCTCTATCCCCAATAAAAAAAAAAAGGCCTATTTTATTCCATTCCCTAACCATTTATCCTCTTTTTTCGTCAGTGGTTCAAAATGAGCTTAGCTATGTTTCTCACTCACTCTACTCTTTCACAAATGGATCCGACCAGAAATCTTTCTCTCTTATCACAAGTCTTGTGATAGATATGATCTACGTACAAATGAACATATATGGCAAGGAATCTCCATTATTGAATCATTCACAGTCCATATCATTACTCTTACACTTACAAAGTCTTCTTTTTGAAGATCCAAGAAATTCCAAGGCTGAGGTAAGATTTTCTAATGTTTTTTGAGTCCCTTTAATTGACATAGACCCAAGCCCTCTAGTAGGATGATGCGTCGGGGATGGTCGGGATAGCTCAGCTGGTAGAGCAGAGGACTGAAAATCCTCGTGTCGCCAGTTCAAATCTGGTTCCTGGCACGTGGTTAATATATCGAATAGATACTCATACAAATGAATCGATATGGATCGGGATCCATATTCTATTCGTTAATAGTCTAGATCATGATACATACTTATCCATCTAGGGATATATCTAGATCCCCCATTTTTTTTTTTGATGGGTAAAGAAAAGAATTAGATTCTGTTCCCTCTTCTTTTTTGTTTGTTCATACTGTACCTGCTCTCGCTCAAAAAGAATGTTAATACTTCATACATATTTGAATTGAAGTTAGTTGGCTGAAAACCCAAAAGTCTAGTCTAGAGAGGAATCGAAGGGTAGGAATAGACAGGATTCATTTCAGATACAGTACAAAGAAAATCTGATCCCCTTTTCATTTCTGAATTTTGAGTTCATAATTTCATATTTTCTTTCATATTCTATTTCTTCACTTTCTCTTTCTTCACTCCCTCCTACGTGACTTTTCGGGGCCCATCTAAGTGATGTGCGCGGTACAAAGTTCATGGTGCAGAACTCTTTTGATTCATCCTATTGGCTTTGCTCATCCGAAATGGATATCTTCCAAATTGGGGAATATCAATGAAGCCCCTTTAGTAGCCCATTCATAATACTGAGATGAGAGTCCAGTTATTCTGTTTCATCTAGAACAGAACATAAAAAGATTCCTTGAATATCTGGAGTCGTAGAAGTGAATATTAGTTTCTTATCATTCAATGAGCATCTTGTATTTCATAGAAATTGGGGGCAATATAATCCTTACGTAGGGGCCAGCCTATCCAACTTTCAGGCATCAAGATACGTTTCAGGCGTGGATGATTTTCATAAGAGATTCCCAACATATCATAAGATTCCCGTTCTTGAAAATCAGCACTTTTCCAAATCCAGAAAACAGACGGGATTCTAGGATTCCTCCTTGGGGCAAATACTTTTATGCATACCTCTTCGGGTTGATCCACACCATACTGTATTCTCGTAAGATGATACACACTAGCTAACAACCCGCCCGGTGCTACATCATAAGCACACTGGGAACGTAGATAATTGTAACCATATACATATGAAATGACAGCAATGGAGTACCAATCCTCGGGCTTTATTTGTAAAGTCTCTATTCCTTGGTAATCGAAGCCCAAAGATCTATGCACTAGCTCATGCTTGACTAGCCAAGCAGATAAACGACCTTGCATCTTCTTGATCTCTCCCACATTTGTATTTGTATGAGTATTTCACATTTACGATGAAATTTATGAAGATTTACCCGCTGTTTGTTATTCTGCACAAAAGCATCCTGCCTAATTCACTAATTCGTGGGAAGATACTGAACTTTTGTATTTGAAAGATGTTTCAGTTTCAGGAGGTATTTCTGAAGTAGATGGAGATTTATAGAGTAATCCTTGATCGTAATTTCCAGTATGAGTACTGCGTCCAACATGAAACTTGTGATTGGTAGTAAAATATCGATTTTCCTGTTGAGACCCAATTTGATCTTCATAGATTTCTCGAGATACTTTCTTACGAAGTTTCGTTATAGCATCTATAACTGCCTCTGGTTTGGGTGGGCAGCCCGGCAAATAGACATCCACAGGAATTAGCTTATCGACTCCCCGAACGGTACTATAAGAATCCGTACTGAACATCCCTCCTGTAATAGTACAAGCTCCCATCGCAATGACATATTTTGGTTCAGGCATTTGCTCATATAATCTCACTAAGGAAGGCGCCATTTTCATTGTTACTGTGCCGGCTGTTAAAATGAGGTCTGCTTGCCTAGGACTCGATCTTGGTACCAATCCATAACGATCAAAGTCGAATCGCGAGCCTATTAATGAAGCAAATTCAATGAAGCAACAACTGGTACCATAGAGAAGCGGCCATAAACTGGAGAGTCTTGACCAATTCGAAAGATCATTCGATGTAGTTGAAATAACTGAATTTTGGGTTGTTTGGTCAAGTAACGGAAACTCAATAGAATTAATAACTGTCTCAATGTAATCTTTTCTTTGTTTTTGATTTTGATTGTCTGAATATTCAGGAGCTAAGACCATTCCAATGCTCCTTTTCGCCATGCATAAACTGAACCAACAATTGGGATAAGCACGAAAATGAAAGCTTCTATAAATACAGATACACCCAATACATCGAAACTCATTGCCCATGGATAAAGAAAGACCGTTTCAACATCAAAAACAACAAAAACTAGAGCAAACATGTAATAGCGAATTCGGAATTGTAACCAAGCATCCCCCATTGGTTCTATACCCGATTCATAACTAGAGAGTTTCTCTGGTCCTTCACTAATCGGGGCTAAAACTCCCGAAATTAGAAATGCTAAAATAGGAATAAGACTTGATATTATTAGAAATGCCCAGAAAATATCATATTCGTAAAGCAGAAACATAGATGCACTCTCATGAATGTGGAATATACCGAATTAGTCGATTCAAATTGGAATTGTCAATTCATCCATAACTGCTTAGTCGAAACAACAATTTTGATCGAACCACATAGTTGAGTTTGTTTGCTGCGGGTCATGCCTCGTTTCAAGATTCATCCAATAGAATCCCACTTACCCTTTCTTCAATTCTATTTAGATATGGTGTAGACATATTATGTTCTTGTACAAATAAGACTCTCTCACTTTACCTTGGGTTTTCTATAAAAAAAAAAATAAATGAAAGAATATTTTCATTTTCATCAAAAATGAATAAAAAAAAGATTAATTCAATATTAATTATATTATCTATAATTATGTGAAAATAAAATGGAAATATTCCATTTTCAATGAAAATATTCAATGAATATAATATAATAATATAATAAAATCAAAGAAGAGGTCTGGCTCATTTTTTTTTTTCTCTTTTGTAGTAGAATGCCTAGCTCGGGA
>NW_027519661.1:0-2500 GCF_043159265.1 Tasmannia lanceolata
ATGAACGATTTGAACACCTATTGATTCTAACAACTGATTGCAGAGTTGATCATTCGGACCTTTCAATTCATAGATGTGGATCTCGGACCTATGAATGGGGATATTCCCGATACTCGCAAAGAAAAAAGGAAGTAACTTAGACAAAAAGAGAAGTGACTTGGACAAAAAGAGAAGTGACTTGGACAAAAAGAAACGAAGTGACTTAGACAAATCTTGTTTGTCGATAACCTCGGACCAATCAATCGAATATTGATTAATACGTAATCGATCGAAGACTACTTGAAAACGGTGCTTCTGTTCAGAAACGAAATGTTCCAAATGTTCCTGGAAGTTCTTGCTCCCATTGGACCATTTGTATCTATATGCATCAGGATCCCGATTCATGGATCTCTCGGTTCGAGAAATAAGAGGATCGAACCATTTCTTCTGACTCTTTTTCAAATTCGATAAATGTGGGTTGATCGTATATTTGATTATAGTTAGATGATTCAGAGTATCATTTCCTATTTGATCCCTTTGAATTCCATATTCAAAGTTGCGATCGGATCTATTCATTAAAAAGAATCGATTCGATACATTTCTTATGTACCCATAGGTGCTATATTGGATTTGAATCCAATTTCGGATCAATCTATATTGATTGACCGCCTCCATTATGTTGTTGCTAGCAAATACCACTATTTTGGGTTTTGGATCTTCCAAATCATTCCCGCAGGAGATCCGGACCGATTTTTTTCTGATCCTTCGATAAAAAGATTCATTCTCTTCATAAAAAATAGGAGGTAGAACCAATAAAGATTTCTTTTTCGATTCATCCCTGGAGTTGAATACCTCATTCAAGAATTTTTTTTGATCCAATCCGTAGGAATCAATAGAAAAGGCAAATCCCTTATGATACACCAGATCCGGCTCGGTTATTGATAGAGTGAATAGATCCGCCATTTCTTGAAATCTCTCTTCTGATTCAAAATCGTGGTGTAACGTGTATCCCCCTTTGTTCCGGTCATGGAATAGATGAAATAAATCAAAAAATGGATTTTTGTTCAAGAATGAAATCTTATTGGAACTGTCCATATCCGGTTCATCCTTCGGAACCATAGCACATCCCGGATCTAATGAAATAGGATGAATTGAGACGGTATTTTGTAAATACGTAATTATCTTGAATATATCAACCATTTCTTTATTTTCCGATCGCCTGGATCGGACAAAAGAAACATCTTGTTGTTTCTTCAACAATTTCTGATCTCTAGTGGACCTCTCAGTAGGATTCGAACCCAGATTAAGTTCTGACCCTCTGTCAGAGAAAAAAGAACGAATTGATCTTGTAGGATTCCCAAGAAATTCGTCGATTTCTTCCGGAAGCAGATGATTATTCATCTGCTTCTCACGTTCCGTGAATAGCCGGGACATTGAGGAATATCCAGAAAGGCATTTCGGGAATCGATCTGATTCTATCTCTGTTCGTTCCGTTTGAAGAAAGGAAGGATCCCAAAGAATCGATCTTTCTTTTAGTTGCTGAATCTCTGTTTGATTGATCAATGTGTGATATTCCGAATCCTCATTACTAATGGAATCGAAATGATCTCTGGATTGATCAGAAGATCCTTTCAATTGGCTAGAATCCGTTACTTGAACGAAAATAGATCTTGTGGAATCATATTGAATATTTGACGATACATTCTGTACCTTGCTAAAAAACCGATCCTTGTTTACCAACCACACATTGTCTAACCAAATCAAATTCTCTCTCGATACCTTCCTCAAAAAATCCGATTCGTGCTGATTCTTCCCCCAACTAACGAAGAGATCTTGGCGGAATTGCCACATATGAAATTGAGCACAATTTTGTAAAGAAATACCCCACTTGTTTCTCGAGAAGAGATGGGAAACATGCTCAATATCATTTGATTGAATAGTTGCCTCAGCTCCTTGTTGTTTGAAGAAACCCTCCACTTCAATTGGTCTTTTTTCACGAAAAGCAGACATGAGATAACAAATCAAGTGTTTCACTAAGATTTCGAATAGCTGTCCCGAATTCAAGTTGATTATGTTTCGCTTCTTCCTCGGAGAAAGACGATCAAAGAATTCCCGATCATGGTCCTTGCGGATCGGATCATCCGTATAGGATACAAAAAGAAACTCCAGATATTTTATATCTTTCTCTCTGAATGAGATCTCAATTTCAGCTACGGTTTCATTAGATATCTTACAACTAGAATCCCTCTTTTTTACGATCCGGTTCCTCCACCACCGCGAACCCCAGTTAGATTCAGGCATGATACACTTTTGAGTTATTGGGAGAACCCAAGTACTCTCTTTCGGATCCATGAAACAACTCTCAGAGATCTTTTTCCCTTTTGGAAGATACAGGAGCGAAACAATCAACCTATTGATATTGGAAGACCAAAAAGATTCTTCCAATGTATCATTTCTGGGTCCAATGGAATTCATAGGTATAGGAAGAATAGGTATAGGAAGAAGCCCCATCAAATAGAGA
>NW_027519661.1:7500-15000 GCF_043159265.1 Tasmannia lanceolata
AAGATTTCTACATATACGCCCAAATCGGTCAATAATATCAGAATCAGATGAATCGGCCCAGGCCGGCTTACTAATGGGATGCCCTGATACGTTACAAAATTTCGCTTTAGCCAATGATCTAATTAGAGGAATTATTGGGACTCTAGTCTCGAATTTCTTAATAGTAGTATCTATTAGAAATAAATTCTCTAGCATTTGACTCCTTACTACCGAAGGGTTTAGTTGTACACGCGAAAGATAGCCCAGAAAGTAGAAAGAATAATTGTATAATTGATTTATATGGATACTCTCAGGTTGAGACCACAAGTAAAAATGACATTGCCATAAATTGACAAGGTGATATTTCCATTTCTTCATCAGAAAATGAGTCCCTTTTGAAGCCAGAATCGCTTTTCCTTGATATCTGACATAATGCATGAAAGGATCCTTGAACAACCATAGGGTCTTCTGAAAATCATTACGAAGCACTACTAAAAGATGTTCTATTTTTCCATAAAAATGTGTTCGCTCAAGAAGGGTTCCCGAAGATGTTGATCGTAAATGAGAGGATTGTTTACGGAGAAAAACGAATATGGATTCGCATTCATATACATGAGAATTATATAGGAACAAGAAGAATCTTTGATTCCTTTTTGAAAAAAGGGAAATGGATTTCTTTGGAGTAATGAGACTATTCGAATTACGAGACTCGTAGAGAAAAAATCTCAACAAATGCAAAGAGGGAGCATCTTGTATCCAGCAGCGAAGGGTTTGAACCAAGATTTCCAGATGGATGGGGTGGGGTATTAGTATATCTGACACATGATTTAAATGTGAAAATTTGTCCTCTAAAAAGAGAAATATTGAATGAATAGATCGTATATGAGATTTTGCTATTTCTTTTTCTTCTAGGGAAGATACTAATCGTAGTGAGAATGGAATTTCCACAATGACTGCAAAAACCTCTGACATCATTTGAGAATCAAAATATTTGTTGTTCCCAACAAATAGATTTTGTTTAGAATCTTTAACCGAAAGAATCAAATGATTCTGTTGATGCATTCGAGTAATTAAACGTTTCACAATTAGTGAACTGAATTTATTGTCATAACCGAAAATTTCCATGGGTTTGTAAAGAATCGATCCATTTAAACCATGATCATGAGCAAGTGCATAGATATACTCCTGAAAGAGAAGCGGATATAGGAAGCATTGTTGTGTCGAGATCCGTCTATTTCTAAATATCCTTGTAATTCCTCCATTTGAAATGATACTTGAATCAAAAGCATAGAGATTTCTTGGGTTATCAAATAATACATAGTGCGATACGGTCAAAACAAGGTATCAAGGTATATAGTAATAAAAGAATCGATTAAGAAAAGAATGGATACCCCGGAGACAAGGAAGCCAATCAACAGATCCTCCATTTTTCCATCTAATTTTTTGTTTCGTTATAGTTACAAGAGATGACTGGAAATCCTTTATTTTTGCAAGCCGATCGCTCTTTTGACTTTGGAAAAATTCTCTTTATCAGTATACCGTTCTTCTACACATTCGTTTCCACTCCATAATCGAGAAAGAAAAGAATATTTAATAGTTAGGATTCATTAAAAAAAGGAATCGATAATCTACTCACAGGAGAACCCTTTCCCCCATCAGGCACTAATCTATTTTTAACATCTAATTAGATCGGGTAATCATTCGAATTAAGAACAAAAGCTCGTTACTTTTGGTTTCCCTATAATTGGAGCGATAGAGCCCTATCCATTTATTCACTCGATCCAATGGTGAATTGGTTTGGTCCCGTTCCAAGAATCAAAACAAGATTTTGTACCGATTCGGTAAGGATAAAGTATTATCAACAAAATTCTCCATTGATACGACATGCTATTTTTTCCATTCATTCCCTTTCAGGATCAGTCGTGGTCTTACAAACTATACCAATGGTATGGACGAATCCCTTGCTTCATCCAAATGTGTAAAAGATCATAGCCGCACTTAAAAGCCGAGTACTCTACCGTTGAGTTAGCAACCCGGAAAAATATGGTGTGTAGATACGATCGGAATAAAAATAAAACTCAAACCAAGAGATTGGGATTGGATTGCTCGACCCCGTCAAAACATTGAACTAGTAACAAACAAATCTAAAAGAAAATTTGATGATCAATTATGAACATCAAAATGAACAGATTAGATGAAAATACAACGAATTCCCGGATCAATATAGATGGATGCCAAAATTTATGGATCATCCATATTTTTATCAATATTTTTTTTTTTCATTTTTCATTAAGAAGATACTTCTTGTGTCGCAGCGAATCTGGCGAACTCACCATTTGAGTGAAATTGAAATAAAGTAAAGAAATAAAGAAACAAACTTATGAGGCTGGGATAAATGGATCTATTTATCCACGATCAAATTATATTTGATCGATACAACATTGTCAATATGAATTGAATGTTGGTTGAGAAAACAAATTCAATTAAAGAAAATAAGTACTTGTGTTGGATTGACACTACACAGATCAGAAATGAAGTGTGGATGGGGGAATAAATAAGAAAAAAAAAAAAGTAGGAAAAAAATCTCTAGTTTATTCAATAGAGGTACAATAAACAAGATTGACCCCTTGTTTGTTGGTGGAGTCCCAACGAAAACAATCCGATTGATGGTAATCCCATACCATCATTTTCTAGATCCGATTATTTCATCTATTCACTCGAGATTTTTTTTTCTATCTGTCTCATATCAATAAAAAAAGATTTTTTTTCGTTATCGTTATCTGATATGGGATTATAGAGGAGCAATAGTGAATAGGTATGAATAGAGTAAGAAAAATCGGAGTGGTGGAGAAAGAATTACACAAAGCTCGATAAGATACTGGGCACCCCCCTTTTTTGTTTATTTCATTTATTTCATTTCGTTTGATTAATTCGAAGTTCCTTAAAGACCTCTGCCTTCTTTGAAATATCATGAACAGTTCCTGTAGGTTGAGCGCCTTTTTCAAGGAAATATAGAATAGCAGGAACGTTTGAATAAGTTTGATTCTTTATCGGATCGTAAAAACCCACTTTACGAAGATCTCTTCCTTCTCTTTGGGATCGAACATCAATCGCAATGATTCGATAGATGACTCATTGGGATAGATATAGATGAACAATGCCCCCCCTAGAAACGTATAGGAGGTTTTCTCCTCATACGGCTCGAGAAAGAATGATTCGAGTTTGAATTTATGCTATGCATATCATATAGTGACAAATGTATCCATAAAATCATCAATTAGACTATAAGTTGAGTCGTTTTTTTTGTTCTTCCTTCCTTTCCTTTCCTGAAAAAAAAAAAGAAATATCATTCGTACTCATAACTCAAGTTGGGCAATTCTCAAAGAGCTTAAAGGGAAATCCTTGGACATTTGTTGAGCCGTCTCTAACCTCTTTTATTTGTCCCGCCTAGAATCTCTTTTTCTTCCTCATTCTGATCTAGTTCCAGTTGTTGAGACAATTGAAAATGGTGTTTCCTTGTTCCGGTATCCTTTATCTTTGCTTTGAATCATTGGGTTTAGACATTACTTCGGTGATCCTTAATCGTTTCAAAATGGTCGCAACATACCTTTTGTTATTTCTTTCTATTGAAAGAATCATACGAACGATTGATTCCCCTGTAATACACTTTTGATCAAAATAGTTTTACCAATTCCGGCAAATTTTACTTTGTTTTTTTTTATTCGAAACTTGTTGGAATTTGAACCTTTGGATTTCTATATCGAAGATATACTTACGAAGTTGTTCCAACTTATTGATTGGCACTAACCCTAGATCCTTCCCCTTGATAAATGAATCAATACTTTATACTCGAGCTACATCATGTACTATTTACAACCCCCAATTTTGGGGGGTCCTAGTAGAACAGAACAAACTATGTCGAGCCAAGAGCATCTTCATTGATATATAAAATGGTGGATGCAAGAATCCACAGCCGATCATGTCTTTCAAGTCGCACGTTGCTTTCTACCACATCGTTTCAAACGAAGTTTTACCATAACATTCCTCTAATTTTGAACCGGTATGGAATTGATTCAATATGGAATCCGGAATAGTCATTGGCTCAATCGGTACGCTCAATCGGTACACAGCAGTCCATACTTTTATATTTATATATATATAAATTATATATATAAATAGATATTTATATCTATATTTTGATTTTGATATATATTTTGATATCTATATTATAGATATTTTGATATATATATGGATGGATAGGTATTCATCTAGAGAAGGCCCCACAAGCAAAGACAAAGATTCAATCTTACCCCATATTCGACCGTATGAATGAAACACATTTCTAAAAAAGACGAATAAACGAATTACTTAACACTTCTTTACATCTACATCTTCAACAGATTGTTCGGGACAATCAATCATGAAGGATCCAACTCTTTCTCGAACAACTAAATTAAAGAAAGGTCTTTAATTAGATTCTCAATACTCAATACCGGAACAAAATAAGTCATTAGCCAAATAAGCTATTCCAATGACTCGGAAAAGTCGCAAATGAATCGATTATAGACTAGGTTCATCAATCTCGCGCTTCTTCAAGTATCTAAGGATTGATAAAGGAATCATGAAAAAAGGTTTCAAGAATTTCCTACTTCGACATCATAATTTCCTACTTCGACATCATTATCATTAATGGAAATAAGTTTTCCTGTAATGACTAAATTTGATCATCATAAGACATAAGAGAAATCCATGTTCCTTTTCCAATTGAATCATTAATGATTTAAAGCAGGTAGATGGATCGAGAAACAAATTCAATTTATTTGTTTTCATGGGGATGGGATGGATGGAAAAAAGCTCTCATGTAAGATAAGATTAAGGTTGTTATTCTTCCATCTGATTGATAAAACCAGAACCGTAGGAGTATGATCTTTCCGTATCCATCAGATACACAGAACAATTGTCAACGGGAGTAATCATAGATATTTAAGGTAAGGTATCAAAGATCTTTTTCACCGCAGCCGAAATACCGGTATCACTGAAATAGAACAAACAATAACAATACATGTAGGCATGGTTCATTTTATACAGATTTTGCTTTACTTTAGGTTTAGTAACCCTTCCATAAATTCTATCAAGTCAAAAGTAAAGTGAATGGAATATATGAATCTTCCTCCCAATCACTACATTGACTTCCAATTATTTATTGTAGCCAGATGCAAAAAAAAAAAAAGCAATTAGGCTCAAAGAAAAAAAATCTGTTCCATATTGCACTTTATTGTTTATTAATGAGATCCGGACGACACAGATATTGAAAAATTGATACCTTCCATTGCCGATTAACTCGAATTCTATGGGGATCATGAATCATACCCCAAGACAATCAAATAATAAAAGATCCTCTTGCGGTATGTTATATTATCTTGTATAGGTACAAAGCAAAATGGGTCCAGATCAATTCGTTGTTCTTAATTTTGATTTTACCCCACCCACACCCAGTCTTAAGAACTTTAATCCCAGTGATGTAATTAGTCCCAAGAACTCCCTCCTGTTTAGGATTCAGGATCCACATAGAATTAGTCATTTTGACTAACATGTTTAGTTTCGAAAAAATAGAGATCTTATCTTTCGCATTTCAACTTAGAATGCATCATGTGAGAATCAAAATATAATAGATGGGCATAAAGTTTCTATAAGTGACTAACTTACCCCAATATGAATATGAGTAGAGCGGGACGGGCATACACTGAACGGCCCATCCCATTTTTTTTTTAATTCAACTTTGATCTATGTTCCCATCCTACCTAATATCAAAAAGGTAAAAGATGTTTATTTCCATCCGCAATTTATACTCGATTCTTTTTCTTACAATTGGAAATCGAAAGGAATCTATGATTCATAGAAGAATCATTAGAACTCAGAAAGAAAAATTGGATCATATTGTATCCAACCTTATACCTTATACTCTTAAACAGAAGATTGTTAAAGAGAACAATCTTTGTTTTGATAGAAGCGGTCTGGGACGGAAGGATTCGAACCTCCGAGTAACGGGACCAAAACCCGCTGCCTTACCACTTGGCCACGCCCCATTTAGATTTCAATTCGACACTAATAAACACTAATATTGTTATTGGTTATTCGTCAATTCCAGCCCAAATATCTATGGAATAGGTTGTTGCTAGGATTCTATACGTGTAAATGTAGAATGAAAATGAATTCATTGATCATTCCATATAAGTCAATTAAGATATTGTATGAAAGTATGATTCCTTCTATTCTCATTTGAGAATTGAAGGATTTTTGATTGGGGGAAGTTCAAAGAAAAAGAAAGAAGGATTTTTTGTCTTCTCTTCTTTCTTAATTTTTCCCTTATATCAATAACTCAATAAAAATGAAATTATCTCCAAGAACGAAATATTTCTTATGCTTAATATCTTTAGTTTGATCTGTATCTGTCTTAATTCTGCCCTTCATTCGAGTAGCTTTTTCTTCGCCAAATTGCCCGAAGCTTATGCTTTTTTCAATCCAATCGTAGATTTTATGCCAGTCATACCTGTGCTCTTTTTTCTCTTAGCCCTTGTTTGGCAAGCTGCTGTAAGTTTTCGATGAGATCTTTAATACTGTCCTAGAAACATTCATATTCATGATTTATTCGATAAAATAAATTCAACTCTAACATAACAATTGATAAGATCAGATAAGTCTTACATTATGAACCCTCGATTCAAAGATTGAAATTCTTTTGCTTTTTGATAGCCGCGATGAATCTGGATCACCTAATTTCCGCATTATGCCCTTCCAGTTCCAGGGGTCAAAGACCCCATTATGGTACCCCATAATACCTAATTGGGGTATGACAAGATAATTTTGGTAACAAAGGAATTCCTGCAAATTCCTTTCTTTTCTAGAAACCACTTTTTCATTTCTTTTCTTGGTGTCAAGGATATGTGGTACAAAAATAGAGAATCTATTCCCTTATTTCCTTTGCAAAAAACAAAAAAAAAATGATCTTGGAGATTGTGCAATGCTTACTCTCAAACTCTTCGTTTACACAGTAGTGATATTCTTTGTTTCTCTCTTCATCTTCGGATTCCTATCTAATGATCCAGGACGTAATCCTGGACGTGAGGAATAAAAAAATCAGAGATTTTTCATTATTTCCTTGCTTGATTTCTGCATTTTCCTATGCTTTTCTCTATTCCAGACATTTAACTATGATAAAGGACTTGATATTTTTTCGAATTCGAAAGATAAATCTCAAGTGATCCGAGGGAACGGAGAAAGAGGGATTCGAACCCTCGGTACGAACAGCTCGTACAACGGATTAGCAATCCGTCGCTTTAGTCCACTCAGCCATCTCTCCCAATTACAAAAAGATAATTCATATGCGACGCCTGAAGTAAATATTGATCAAAGTCTTTCTTTATCTTTATTTATTTATTTTATACATTTATTTATACTTACTATATTATACTTACTATATATATACGAATTATCTTTATTTATTTATTTTATACATTTATT
>NW_027519661.1:20000-27026 GCF_043159265.1 Tasmannia lanceolata
TCGGTTACATTTTTCATATGCTCTCCTCTTATAGATAGGACTAACAAAATTAATTGAACAGAGTTTTCTTTATTGTATAATTTCGCCCCACTTTTGATTGATTTCTTTTTATTTATTTACTTATTTATAAATATGAATTTATTTATAAAATAGATTCATTTCATTTTGAAATTTCATTTATTCTTTATTATTATTTCAATTGAAGTTCCCAATCCAATAAAATACTTATTAATATGAGGTCCCGGGTCTCATGCCAATTGCGAAATACCTCGTTTGTTACAACGCTTCCTAAAAGTGAAAAAAAAAAAAGGGTTCCATTAAGGATGGAAAGGAAGAAAGCGAGTGGATCTACTAATTCCTCATCCTCAAATCAGCCTTTTCCCTGGGGTGGGGTATTGTCTCAACGAATAAGTGGTTGTAGGAGTAAAGTGTTGATATAATTCGAAGAAGCAAGCGGCAAGTTCACGGCAATCAAATAAGAAAAAAATAAGTACGTATTTTTCACATTTATAGGATTAAACAAAAGGATTCGCAAATAAAAGCGCTAATGCCACGACCAGTCCGTAAATTGTTAAAGCTTCCATAAAAGCCAGACTAAGCAATAAAGTACCTCGTATTTTACCCTCTGCTTCTGGTTGTCTCGCAATACCTTCTACAGCTTGGCCCGCAGCAGTACCTTGACCAACTCCAGGTCCAATTGAAGCAAGCCCTACGGCCAATCCAGCAGCAATAACGGAAGCGGCAGAAATCAGTGGATTCATGGTAAGCTCCTCGCACCAAAATAAAGAAATGGTTAATGATACAATCACTGAATTATGACTTATTATTCCATCACTAAGATCCATCGGGTCGAAGTAACTAAGAACTCCAAATTGAAGTGATGATATTACTGAATCATCATAACTGCTTCAATATCTCGTTTTTAGTTCCTATCCATGGAGTCTTTGTAAAGTCATACGATTCTAGTTCTTCCATTTCTTTGTTCCGAACCACTCTTTCAATTCTTCGCTCTTTCTCTTCTATATCCTTAACTTCATCTGTTTATTCATTCAATCCACAGCCAAAGATGAAACGGAAGTCCTTCCGTTGGAATCCATCTAACTTCAGTGGGATGGGAAATAATATATATGGATAGTCCATATATAACTCGTGAATATCTAATATCACATATACATATGTTTCTTCCATAACGTAAACCATTCGTATCTTATATTGAATTGGATTATAGAATCATTCTTCGAAACATACACAGGGATTGAATTATAGCCATTACATATACCCAGCTCAACCTCCCTAACCTACCTTTTTCTGAATCTTATTTGTTTGTAAACTTTTCTCTTCCTTTTCTTTATCATTATTGCGCATTGATATAAACGGATGGATTCATCAGCCCGAACCATTCCATATCCATATCAAGATTTGATTGATCCAATTGCAGACAATTTTTGTCAACCATTGAATTGATAGAACATAGTTTTTTTGTTTAGGCATACGTCGGAAACAGATAACATAACAATTCTTTCTTATTCAAATTATGAATCGTAATACCGTAATCGTAATTGACTGATATAAATAGAATATCAATTGGAGAGGTATGACGTAAATGGACCAAACGGGAATCTTAGGAAAAAAGATCTTTTCGATCTCTTTCCTTTTTTTTTTTTTAATTCCCTAATATCGTACATCTTTATTGACCCTACTCTAAATCGTATCTACCATATTTGTAGATATCCATCATGTTCCCCAAGTAGATTATCTTGAGCCACCCATGAGTTGGGATAGTCTTGTTTTTTTTTTTCAAAAAAAAAAAAACAAGACTATTTTGGAAGCTAGTCAATGATGACCCTCCATGGATTCACCTATATAAGCCGCGGCTAAAGTCGCAAAAATAAGAGCTTGAATCCCGCTTGTGAATAATCCAAGAAACATGACAGGTATAGGAACCACTAAAGGTACTAAAGAAACAAGAACAACAACTACTAATTCATCAGCCAATATATTCCCGAAAAGTCGAAAACTAAGTGATAAAGGTTTTGTGAAATCTTCTAGGATGTTAATTGGTAAAAGTATTGGAGTTGGTTGAATGTATTTACCGAAATAGCCCAATCCCTTTTTAGTAAGACCCGCATAGAAATATGCCACTGACGTGGGTAAAGCTAAAGCAACAGTAGTATTTATATCATTCGTGGGTGCAGCTAACTCCCCATGAGGTAACTGTATGATTTTCCGAGGTAAAAGAGCACCTGACCAGTTAGAAACAAAAATAAATAGGAACATAGTTCCAATAAAAGGAACCCAAGGACCATAATCTTCTCCAATCTGAGTTTTGCTCAAGTCTCGAATGAATTCAAGTACATATTCGAAGAAATTCTGACTGTTAGTTGGAATGGTTTGTGGGTTCCGAACAGCTATAGTGGCTGAACCTAATAAGATAGCAATTACGACCCAAGAAGTGATAAGTACTTGGGCATGGACTTGGAAACCCCCTATTTGCCAATAGAAATGTTGGCCTACTTCCACACCGGATAGATCGTATAACCCTTTGAGTGTGTTGATGGAACATGGTAGAACATTCATATTGCCCTCTGACAGAAATAGAACTTAAAAAAGAATTATTTTGATTCAACCCTCTCTTTCTCGACTCGACTACTTTAAATCGTATATTTAGGATACCAAGTAATCACATAATATCCCCAGTGATTTTGATCTCTTTTTTGAGATTCAGAAATAGTAACCGATTAAATCAATCTATGGGGTTCAAAAAGTCATTGGCTTATCTTATTATTAATCAACGATTTCTTATATAGCTAGAACGACCCTCACAAATTGCGGATACTAATTTGTTAAGAATCAATCGGATTGACGCTATAGCGTCATCGTTGGCTGGAATAGAAATATCTGCGAGATCCGGGTTACAATTTGTATCGATTAAGCAAATCGTCGGAATCCCTAAAGTGAGACATTCTCGAAGAGCCGTATATTCTTCTTGCTGATCAACGATGATTACAATATCGGGTAAGCCCGTCATATATTTGATCCCACCCAAATATGTTTGCAGGTGAGATAATTGTCTCTTCAACATTGCTGCATCTCTTTTCGGTAGACGGTTGAGTTTCCCCGCCTTTTGTTCCGCTTTCAAATCCCTAAACTTATGAAGTCTCGTTTCTGTAGTGGACCAATTCGTTGACATACCACCGAGCCATTTTTTATTAACATAATGACACCGAGCCTTTATTGCAGCTGATGCTACTGAATCAGCTGCTTTATTTTTGGTACCAACTATTAAGAAGTGTTTTCCCCTACTTGCTGCATCAAAAACTAAATCACAGGCTTCTGACAAAAAACGAGCAGTTCTAGTAAGATTTGTAATATGAATACCTTTACGCTTTGCAGAGATGTAAGGTGCCATTCTAGGATTCCATTTCCTAGTACCATGACCAAAATGAACTCCTGCTTCCATCATCTCTTCTAAATTAATGTTCCAATATCTTCTTGTCATTTTTCCCCACACTTTCTCTTTTTTTTTTTTTTAAGAGACGAGGTACCCTGAAATAAATAATTGTTCCGACGGAACCTTCTCCCGGAGATTGACCCTTGATACATGGTCCAAGTGATTAATTCCTTTCTATTCGTTATTATCTTTATTACCCAATAAAAAGACCGGACCATACCATATAATTAAAGTTAAAAGAAAAGAATCAATTTGCTCTTAGGAATCATGAAATCCCGTAAATTATTGTTCTGGTGTATTATGGAAATTATTTGGGATGTAAGAACCAAATAATTCTCTGTGGTGGAACAAAATATCTCTAATTTCCCCCTCGAATAGATTCTTCTTTTTGATTTCCAAGGGAATGTTGTTGTCTTGCCTTGAACGGTGCACTAATCCCTTGAATCCGGTACCAACAGGTATCATCCCCCCCAGAACAACGTTCTCTTTCAGGCCTTTCAACCAATCAATACGACCTCGTAGAGCGGCTTTTGCTAAAACTCGAGCAGTTTCTTGAAAACTTGCTTCGGATATGAAACTTTGAGTATTCAGAGATGCCCTGGT
This sequence comes from Tasmannia lanceolata, assembly GCF_043159265.1. Taxonomy (NCBI): domain Eukaryota; kingdom Viridiplantae; phylum Streptophyta; class Magnoliopsida; order Canellales; family Winteraceae; genus Tasmannia; species Tasmannia lanceolata. Next base: position 24,055 of record NW_027519661.1, read on the forward strand.
AATTCCCAATAAGATGGCTCGGTAACAGATCGCTTCTTCCAAAGCACGCCCTGTTCGTTCCGCTCGAAACAATCCTATTAGTTCTCCGGGTGAAAAAACATTAGACATTCCATCTTCTGAAACCAACACTTTTGATGTTATTTGACGTACAATAATCTCTATATGCCTATTATGGATTTGCACCCCCTGGGATCGATAAACCCTTTGGATCTTATTAACCAAAGAGATACGACTTTGCGCTATGGTTAGCTCAGCACCAATCAAGAATTCCCACGGAATTCCAAGAATTCTTTTTATATGTTCGTTCCAACCCTCAACCCTCTTTTCTAGGTTCATCGATATTGAATCAATCGAACGCACTTCTAACACTTGTTCCACTTTTGGAAGACCTTGCGTTATATCACCCGATCTCGATTTTTCATATATAAATGTAACTAATGTATCCCCTTCGTAAAGGATTTCTCCATAATGACCATGAACGGTTGCCCCTGGGGTGGCCAAATGAGGCTTAGCTGATCTTATGACTAAGGAGTCAACATGAACAATTAGAACTTGACCAGATTTTATCTGTGGTCCATATTTGGATATACATACATTTTCACAAATAAACTGTCCGAGGACAATTATTTTGGATGTCTTCTCACAATAATCGTGATGGAGAAAGCACCAAGTCAAATCGAATGGATGAAAAATGATGTTCCTGCATGGATAGGGATTATAAATTCTCCCATTTTCATCCATTAAATAATATTTAAGTACTTGTAAAGTCTGTTTTAAATTGTCAAGTAGCAAATATTTATTTAACAAGATCTGATTATGAGTTATTAAATAGTAAGGTGAATAAAAATTCGCAATTTTAGGTACAGTCCCTAAGGGACCCAACGAATTCCTAATCGGAATCATGGGATCCTCTTTAATTTGAATTGATTCTTTTGTCACATTGTGAGATTTAGAACCATTGAATGGACCAATTCGAGAACAATTGGATAATGACAAAATTAGAAAAGATTGGCATTCCTTATTTCTATTCAGCAACGTACGAATAGTTCCTTGATGTTGGGTAAGTGATTGAATCCTCCTCGCCTTGGAATAAAAAGGATTGATATTGGTGTGATCTGATCCATTATCTGGGATCAATCCCGAACCCGCCATATCATTCCTTTTTCCGATATACGAAATAGGGGACTTCACTAAGTCAATTCTTATGAAATCTCGAATCAGATCATTTGCCCTCACTTCAACAATGGAAGCCTGAACCTTTTCTATAGAACCATTTCGGTCTTGGTCCCAATTCAATACTAAACAAGTACGAACTAATTGAATACTTGTGTAATAAATTCCTCGAATTGGTTTGCCATTTCTATAAAGGATATAATTTTCAACTCGGAATTTCACATTATCCCCTTTCTTGCAACAGATCCTGGGGAAAAAGCGTTGCTAAATTGATACCATCAGCTATTTCATATGTGACTACGGATCGAACCGAAACAAAATACTTTTTCTTGGTAGGTGTGATCCGTTGGACATAGATCCAATTTTGTAATTTTTTTGATTCCTTAGAATTTTTTTTTCCCGTTCCTGGTGGTATCAAGATGCCGCTGTGCCGGGAGATCTTATCTGTCTCTCCAGGAAAATGGATATCTCCAGAAAAGATTTTCAGTTCAATCCTTTTTTTTTTTCTCTCCACTCGGACTAATCCACCTACGCGGCTTCTTGTATTTAAAGTGATTCGTGTATCGACTCCAATGATACTATTGTTCTGTACCATTATGACGAAGAGCCAGGTAAGATATGCACTTCTTCGGGAATGAAAAAAAAGCGATCTACTTTCATTTGGTATTTCGGACTAAATTCCTTTGCTCCTCGATACTCAATCAAATCCTCTTTTTTGACGATTGAATCCACTTCTACAGTCCCATACTTAGTAATTCCTGAACTGCTTCTTCTGTATCGGGGATCGTCGAAATAAGCAAGAATACTATTTCTACGTAAAATACCATTTATGGGTATTTCAATCGAGATACCAGAACGAGGCATTAGTTCTTTCTCTCGTTCTTGATCATATTGGAATGGGATGATGAATCTATTTCTTCGCCTTTTCGCCAATAAATCAGAATTCTCGTGGAGAATGGCAGGATATATGAAATTCCAACGACCATTGGATATGATTCGAGCAGGTCCTGAATAATCAAGAATCTTTCCCTCTTTTTTACCGGAAGGATCTGAACTAAACAATTTGTGTCTCACTCGATCATTAGTCACTGAGAGGTCAGAACTCTCTCTCTGTTCGACAGAAAGAGAATGAATGTTCATTTGATCTTGATCCTTGTGGAGCGAAAAAGGCACTATACTAGATCTGCACGGACCCCCCGATAATATCCATAAATGACTTGTTTTAGGTAAGAGATGAACATTACCATATGTATATTCAGGTGCATGGTACACATCGGTACTCCAGTGCATTTCTCCCTCTGAGTCAGAATAAATATGTTTTCGAACTCTCTCTTTAAAATTGAAAGTGGATGTTCCAGCGCGAATCTCGGCAATCACTTGTTCTGATTCTACATATTGATCATTTTGAACTAAAAGAAAACTTTTTGGTGGAATATTCACATTATGTAGAATATCCTGACTCTCAATAGTGACATACAGGTCTATATAACATAGAAAAGCAGGATGCCCATGACGTGTACGTGTGGGATGAACCAAATCCTCATTGAATTTTATTTTTCCATTAGAGGGGCTCGTACATGTTCTGCAGTACCACCTGTGAATACTCCACCGGTATGAAAAGTTCTTAATGTTAGTTGAGTCCCTGGTTCCCCAATTGATTGACCCGCAATGATACCTACTGCTTCTCCCAATTCGACCAGGTCACCATGAGTGGGACTCCGACCATAACATAATCGACAGATCCAAGATGTACTCCTGCAAATAAAGGGGGTTCGAATATATATTGATTGTGCTCGAAA